>NC_039364.1:116121535-116392854 GCF_003573695.1 Papaver somniferum
GGAGAGATTGAGAAAAATAGTGAGAGTATTATTTCATATTTCTTGTAATCGAGCAATATTAGTGAGTGGGAATCAATAAATTTTGTATCCTTTTCACGTTGAATCAATAAATATGATGCTACCTATTTTTTTTCTAACATTCATTTACAACATTAGGAGCTAAACCTCATCACAGGTATGACGGAGGAAGCCAATTCTCAACACTATGGTAATTTTATTATATTCTTTTTAAGATTTTTGCCTTAATATAATTTGAACTATGATTTTAAATTAATTAGTTGTGATCAATGTAGTCAATATCGGATTTCGGTGAATATCGGTCGAGTACCGAGACACGATATTTCGGTGAGTACCGGTGAAATATCGGTCAATATCGGCGAAATATCGGCCAATACCGGTAATATCGGCATCTCGGTGAAACACCGAAACCGATATTATCGGCGATATCTCGGCCATCTCGGCCGAGATTAACTACACTGGTTGTGATTTAGTTTGATGGGTTACGCTTAGCTTAGGTGTTTTGATAACTCATGCTTACCATTTACAATTAATGTTTTATAAAATCTACCTTGGCAAAGATTTAGAGTCAATATTATCATTTTTGGAGTTATAATTGTTTAAGAATTAATATTGAACCATAGTATATGAGTTTGGTGGAATCCCGATTCTCAGTAACCTCTCAATATTGTCATCAACCTTTGTTTTATTTGCTATATCAATTTTATATTTTAAGTCTAAAATCAACTTCACAAGTCCGAGAATCAAACCCTTTTCTTACCACTGTAAAAACTACATCAGTCGGCGGCGCCAAAAATTGATGGTTATTTTCAATGATGTTGTAGTAAAAGGTTCGTTGAGACTTGTGAAGGAAGATTTTTTTAGACTTAATTTTTATAAATAAAAATAACAAACTCAATTAAAAAGTGTTGTAAAAATTATGGAGAGACCGGGGATAGGATTCCACCATTGGTCGATATTAGTGATTTAATAAAACAATAATTATGCAACTCAATATTCATATTGATTCTAATAGTATTGCCTAGACATGTAGATTTTCAAAAGAATAGATGTTAATCCAAGCATAGAATATCAAAACCCTAAAGCAAGCATATTCTATCAAGAGAAAATACACCTAACTAATTAAAATCATATAATCAAGTTTTAATTCAAAGCAAAAATCATAATAGAGTTGTTATAATTAATTAAAAATAGAAATGTATCACTTTTACCGAAACAACGGCTTCCTCCATAGCCCCAAGGATTGGGGTCTAGATCCGCATATTGGAAACACACTCAGAATAATTTTTTATTTCTCAAAAGTGTTTACAAGTGATGAAATGGGAGAAAATAATGATTAAACTGGGTTTGCTCTAAACGATTCCCAAACTCTCCATCCCCTCACTGATACCCAAGACACTCTTATTTATACTGTGAAGCCAATCTTAGGTCGACAATCATCTCAATTACTCCAAAAGATCTTTGCAGTTAATGAAAGTATTTCACGGGAATATTTCCTCTCCATTTTCACACGTCTTCTGAGTTGTATGGTATATCCAAATCTTCTCATTTAATTGAGCCAAATAATGAAGAGAATATCTTCAATTAATTCCGTGAATAATTCCTTCCCTGTTTTCGAAAATATCCAAAAGTATACGATTTCCTTCCATTCAAGACACGTACAAAATCTTACTGTCATGGTAAGAAGATAATCATGTCTTAAAGACACAAATATCCCTATAATATCATGACCAGAATCTCACACAGTTGAGATTTCTTTTCCCTCCAAATATCTTTCCCGTGAAGAAAAAGATGGGCGCCCCCTATACGGTCCTGGGGTGCAAATAGCAGATGCCATGAGGGGTGTCTCTGATTAGCTGCTTGGGTGCAAATATCCTTTGGGTACCCCTTATCATTTGGGCGCTCCTTATCCAAAAGTGATAATCCGAATAACACGTTCCTTCCGGTGCTTTAGACGACTTTTCGAGCCGATTTTTCCAAGAATGTTTATTTCCAAAAATACCTATAAACACATAAAATACCATAATAAGTACAAAAATCGAGTACCAACAATACATGAAATTAAGGACAACGTAGACACAAAAATGTGTCTATCATTACCCTTGGGTTATTGGTGGAGATTTTAATGAAATTAGATTTACACATGAAACATCTCCTGGAGGGGAAGTCACTACTGGTATGAACAGGTTCAATAGGTTCATTTAAAAACATCACTTGATTGATCTTCCATTAGTTGGTGCCACTTACACATGGAACAATAACCAAACTCAGAGTGTTAGAAGTAGAATTGACAGAATTCTCTTATCTCCAGATTGGGAACATGTTCATCCTAATGTTATTCAGCAGGCTCTTGCACGACCTTGTTCTGATCACAATCCAATTGCTCTTAACTGTCAGGGTTTGAAGCATGGGCCTCTTCCATTACGCTGTGAGTATTTTTAGTTTTCTCATCCTAATTTTCTTGATTTTGTCAAAGAAATATTTTTCTGTTTCAGGGAGTGCTGGATATATTTTTTGTAAAAAGCTTCAGATGTTAAAAGTTAAGTTAAGAGAATGGAGAAAATTGGAGTATGGTCAAGTTGATAGAAGTCTTGTAGAGTTGGAAGATATTTTTGTGACTCTTGATGCAGATGAAGATGTTAACGATGGTCTTACTGAAGCACAATGGGAAGAAAGAGCAACAACTAGACAAGACTATTGCAAGCTAACCTTCATTAATGCTGAGAAACTGAGAAGCAGGACAAGAGTGACTCATATTAAGGATTTTGAAAACAATACAAAATATTTCCACACACTTTCTAATGACAGAAGAAGAAGAAGTTATATTGGCTCCATAAAAGTTGATGGTTCCTTAACTAATGATGAAGCAGAAATTAAAAAAGGTATTGTTGATTACTTCCAGAATATTTTTCAGTCTCAATGTCAAAGGAATGTCTCTATGGATGGAATGAATTTTTCTAAGATAACTGAGGAGATGAATGATTTGCTTCAAAGGGATTTTGAAGAAGATGAGTGTCTTGCAGCAATTAAAATGTTGGGCCAATTCAAAGCTCCAGGGCCATATGGTTTTCCAGTTAAATTCTACTTACTTTGTTGGGATTTCATCAAAGAAGATTTTCTTAACATAACGTCTGAGTTGCAAAATAGAGGTTTCATGGATTGAAGATTGAAGAATACTTTTATTGCCTTAATTCCTAAAAAGGATACCATTGAAGAGATTAAAGATTTAAGGCCCATAAGTTTGATTCATGGTGTGTACAAAATTATGTCTAAGGTGCTTGCAGAGAGATTCAAGATCACTCTTCCACATATTATCTCTCAACATCAGTCTGCTTTTGTCAAGAAGAGACAAATTTTGGATGGAATTGCAAATGAGTAGATTGACTCAAGATTGAGAAGTGGAAAACCAGGTATTTTATGCAAAATTGACTTTGAGAAAGCCTTTGATCATGTGAATTGGGATTTCCTTGATGAAATTTTCATGCTTATGGGGTTTGGAGATAAGTGGAGGAGGTGGATTAGATGTTGTGTGGAGTATGTCAAATTTTCAGTCCTTATTAATGGCAGTGCTACTGGGTTCTTCACAAGCAAAAAGGGTATCAGGCAGGGTGATCCCATTTCACCCTTTTTATTCTTGCTGGTTGGTGAAGCCTTATCTTTTATGTTCAAAAAGGCTCAAGAAGAAGGCCTTATTTATGGCTTTCAAGTTAAGAATGATGGGTTGGTCATTAGTCATCTTCAATTTGCTGATGACACTCTCATCTTCTTAGATGCTGATGTTGAGCAGGTAAAAAACTTGAGATTACTTCTTATTTCTTTTGAAATGCTTACTGATCTAAGAATCAATTTTGTAAAGAGTCAAATTTATGGAGTGGGTTATGAAGGTGATTTGTCTATCTTTTCTTCTATTTTGGGCTGTTATAGTGGTATTCTTCCCACTATTTATCTTGGATTACCTTTAGGAGATAGATGTGGTGGAGTTGCAAAATGGGATAAGATTATTGAGAAGTTCATTCTTAAGCTTGCAGGTTGGAAAAAACCTCTTCTTTCAAGAGCAGATAAAATAACCCTCATTAACAGTGTGCTAGCAAGCCTTCCTGCGTACTATATATCTTTATTTGAAATTCCTAACTCTGTTGTTAAGAAGATTGAGAAGATTATGAAGGATTTTCTGTGGCATGGCAATAAAGGCAGAAGGAAATTGCTTTTGGTTAAATGGTTAACTCTAACTAGAAAGAAGAAGGCTGGTGGTTTGGGAATTAAGAATCTTAAACAGGTTAATCATGCTCTGCTTACAAAATGGTCTTGGAGGCATGTTGTTGAAGATAAAGCTTTATGGAGACAAATTGTTGAGGAAAAGTATGAATCTGGAGAGGTTACTTGGATTTCTAAAGTACCCACTTGCACTTATGGGAAATCAGTCTGGAGGGCAATTATGAAGTTTCAACCTACTTTCTTGAAGTACATAAAAATTAAGGTTAATAATGGTGCTCTTTGCAGATTTTGGGATGACAATTGGCTTTACCCAAATCCAATCAAAATTTGTTATCCTAATCTGTATGCTGTTTCCAGAACAAAGAATTTGTCTGTTGCTGAGGTTGGAGCTCTGGTGAACAATGAGGTCAATTGGAATCTGCAAATTCCTAGAAGATTAAATGCTGCAGTAAGAGTAGAGTTGAACCTTTTGGCTGCTGATTTGAATAATTTTAAATTCAACTTCAATCAAGAAGATGAGCTGTAATGGTCCTTAACAAAAAATAATCAGTTTTCAGTCAGTTCTGTCTATGAGATTTTGACAGAACATGATACTTCTCTTCTTTCAGGCCCAGTTTTCAATATAATTTGGAAGCTTAAGTGCCCTCCAAAAATTGGATTTTTTCTTTGGTTGCTTGCTTACAATAGATTGCCTACTAGGGATCTGCTCATTAGAAGGAATATTGATGTGCCTGCAGTTTGTCTCTTCTGTAATGAGGTTGAGACCAGTTCTCATTTGTTGCTTCATTGTGAGTTTGCAAGACAAGTCTGGAGTGACTTTATGAAACAGTTGAACTGGTTCTTCTCAATGCCTACTGATATAGTTACTGTGCTTCATGCTTGGGGTTTATTGCAGTGCAACAATGCTACTAATGCAATCTGGAATTTAATACCTGCTGCAATTATGTGGAGCATCTGGAAAGAGAGAAATGACAGAGTATTCTCTGACAAAAGGAACAATGTAAGAGCTATTATTAATAGGGCAGTTTACTGCTTATTTTCTTGGTCTTTAGCCATTAAAGACTTTGAGAATATTGACTCTTCTGAGGTGATGAAAAATTGGTTCCATATTTACTTTAGTCCTTCTTAAGTTGGTAGTCTGTTACCACTTATGCATTGTTTTTGTTTCTTTTTCTTTCTTCTTTGTACTTAGGGTGGTATTTTTATACCCTCTCTTCTTTTATCAATATATCTCTTCTTTGCCGATCAAAAAAAAAAAAAAACATTCATAGAACTGGAAATGTTAAGAAATACCAAATGGGAAAATAATCGTTTGGTCCTTTTTTAGGTGGTCGCAAGTCAGTTTAGTCTTTTCGGAAAACGCCTTTACTGTTTGGTCCATAATTATTTAAAAATATAAAATAGACAAAAATACCCTTCTGTATTAATTTTTACTTATTTTCTTGTAGCAGTTCATTCTGTGTGGTGAACCATCAAAGTTCATTCTTACAAATAAAACATAATAAAACCAAATTAAATCATATATGAATGAATTTCGTTATTTCATTAAAATTCTACAAAAATTTCATTTGAATCTAATAATTAAGGCTCAAAACTTAAGTTACTTCCGGGTCTCATGGAAATCAAACATTACCCCCCCCCACCACCCACCCCACACACACACCCTGCATACAGCTCGTTTAAACATGACTTTTCTTTTTGCATTACACCGAGTAACTGAGTACGAGTTGAATCGCCGACAGACTTGGTTTGGATGGGCTTTTGATTCAACCTATTAAACTTATTAATTTGAACCTAACATTTTGCTTGATATGTATCTTTTCTTATGTCCAGTAGGGCGGTCAAGGCGAAAATGAGAACTCAAAGACCCACTTTTCCAGCGACAAAGAGGATATATATACTCGGCAAACGGAGGATATATATACTCCGCAAATATTTTTCCATAGTTCCTCTGTATTAGTTTTTCTATAAAGAATTTAACGTCGAAGAGTTTCGATTTCTAACTCGGTCATTTGTATTACCCAATGATAAATATGTTACAGTGCCATCTGTGTTTTATCATATGTACAAAGAAATTTTTTGGTGTTCAGTGAACGCGTCGAACGCAATATCAGGAGAAAGAAGTGTATTGGCTATTAAGCAAGTAGTAAAAATAGACATAATCATTGTCAACTTAACCAAGTGAACCATATCATAATGGGTCAAACCATATTATATAGCCATCCCAAAAGGAACATCTCAATTGCCCTTCCCTAGGGCATCTCACCTTTTCTTTTTTCCTTCTCAATAATAATACTTCTCAAGCCTTCTCAATAATAATACTCCACCCTTTTGAAAGGTATCTTTAAGGGAAATTTTTTCATAATTATGAATGAATGCCTTTGCCTCTTCACCATTAATCGATCAAAGTCAAGGTTTATATAGTCTGCTGTATGAACCTATTATATCAGCCGCCCGAATTTGAGCAGGACATTTTTATATCCACATAAAACTAAGAAAGAAAGATCAAGGAAGAGAGTTGCCTCCAATGACAAAAGCTGGCCAATAATACTTTATGAAAGAACCAATAAGAAACGCTTAACACTAAATTCATAGGGTTATTCTTGCATTTTGTTTCCGAAGTCCAATTAGAGATGCTTCTGGATTCAATTAGCTTTCGACATCAATCGGTTGTGTCAACAGACAACAAGGACGCCCACGTTTTACTTAATTGGACTTTAACAAGGGTCACTAATAAGTAGAAACACTGTTACTGTATCGAGAGAGTCTAAACATATCTTGGTTTCAATCCTACGGTTTGTCCCGTCACTCACAAAAGAATGCCCCTAGTGGATTGGCAGGAGGTGAGTTTTGGAAATGGATCCACTCTTTTGTTAGTGTCGGTAGAGACAACAAGATTGACCCGGTCAATCTACCATTTTCATGGCAAGTTAATATCATTGCCATTGGTCGTATGTGTTGGCTAGCTAGTTCTATCTTGGTCGGAAATCAATCATGTATCGTATCCCCTGTAAAACAACGTTAATATTTTATGTTCTTAGATGAACTGGCATATAGCATCTTTATGATCACATAATTAACTATTCAATTTCGATTAATTAATCTCCCCCTTTTGGCTGCAAGCCCTTTTGTTCCCTCCATCATTATTGTCATCATCATCATCAGAACTCATTTATGAAGATACTGTAGTTTCTACTATATATACCGTCTCTTCCATCGGCTTACTGTTTAATTTGATCAATAGTACTACTGTCATTTTCGTGTCAGTCGTACGGTTATTAAGTGATTCGATCAGCAGTACTAACTAGCTGGATATATAGCATGGGAAGACAACCTTGTTGTGAGAAGGTTGGATTAAAGAGAGGTCCATGGACTATTGAGGAAGATCATAAACTCATGCATTTCATTCTTAACAACGGCATTCATTGTTGGAGAACTGTTCCTAAACTTGCCGGTAAGTCTGTGTATGTCGCTGCAACTGCTTAATTTAACTAATTGATTTTTTTCGCTCGTTAGTTCTTAACTAATACTCTTTTTCTTTTCTTGTTTTTAATAATGAAGGTCTGATGAGATGTGGAAAGAGCTGCAGATTAAGATGGATTAATTATCTTCGACCTGATCTTAAACGAGGAGCATTTACTGATATGGAAGAAAATCAAATGATTCAACTTCATTCGCGTCTTGGTAACAGGTAAAATAACCTTAAGCACACGGAATGGAAAACCAATATTGATATATATAGTACGTACATTTTTTTTTCAGACTACTAATTTACACAATCTTTTGGGTAGATGGTCGAAGATTGCTGGACATTTTCCCGGTCGAACAGACAATGAAATCAAGAACCATTGGAATACAAGAATCAAGAAGAAGTTGAAACAACTAGGGCTAGACCCGGTTACTCATAAGCCCATTAATAATGAACTTAGTCATGAAAAATGTGAAGAAGTTGATGAAGAACATAACTCACAATCTAATGATAATACTGAAGTGGATGATCAAGAGCAAAGCTTTGAGCTCAAACCACAAAGTACTAGTAATCCGGTACCAAAGGAAATTCAAGTGATGACAACACAGAACAGTAACGAAGACATGCCGGGATTAGATAATGGTCGTAACACAACAAACAATATTTTTCCAAGCCAGGAAATGTGGTGGAATATTAATTACGACGGGTTTGATCAAACTAACAATATGGGATCGTCATCGGTAGACTCATCAGTGTTAAATCCTTCGTTTTCTTTGGAAGATTCTTCCCTGAATACTAATAACAATTATAACCCTAATTCAGTAGGGGAGTGTTCATCTCATATGCAACAACAACAACTGCACCAGCAAAACCAACAACAACAACTAGAGTATATGTACTCTCAAACATGGATCGACAGTAATGTAGATGCATTCCTTTCATGGGATGGTTTTCATCATTTTGAAGAAGTAATGTTTCCTTGTTTTCAAAAATCGCCCACAATAAATTAATTACAAACTTTGTTAATTAATTTTACCGCGATAATATTATATATACATTGTATCAGTTAGTAAGTATATATCACTTATTATTTTTCTTCGTATATAGTTAAAATATCGTTGTTTCAAATATCGTTTGATCGTTGATATCGTCATTGTCGCCATCATTCACTGTACCTACCATTTTTGTTAATTAGTTTTGCTCATCCAAGTGTACAATTACTTATTATATTTTGCCTTTAAATTAGTATTATTGTTCTGTTTTTAAGAAAAGATTTCAAAGAGAAAGAGTGTTATTTGATTTTTCATATCTCTTAATCATTGTATGATCTGTAACACTTTAATTATCGTATAAAATGCAAGTAGGGTTACATATAATCCATCGTGATGTCAAGGTCGTTGCCCATGATTTAAATAATCTGTTCCCGCCGCTAATTATTTCATTAGGTTTACTAGTGTACGTAGCTTAAATATATTTAAGGTCAGCTTAAGATTTATACAATTTGTTTTTCTTACTAGGAAAATACAAGATATCTAGGAACAACTAAGTAAACTTGTTCATATTCCACCACTACGTTGTTAAGAATGCAACAATGTGATCTCTTGAGATCGCGAATTGGGGGCTCCAACAATAGATCTGTCATTAGACTTCCTTATTTGATGAGTCTCAATCCCATGTCATCAATGATGTCATAAGTACACGTATTATCCCAAAACTTCACTGCAGTTTGAAACATGAAGAGTGTTAACGGCGCATTTCCTTTGCGTGGTGCAAACGCTTCATTGGGTAATCAAGACATATTGATCCTGCCATCGACAGATAAGACGAGTGTTGCCTTGTTCAGCCCTTTTGGGAAGTTGTCTGCTAACATTTCTGTAATTCACACCAATGAAAATTTATAGCACCTAGAATAAATCCAATTTATTTTCCGTATTTATTTTTAAAGAGTTTTAGAATCTGAATCTTTGAAGTCGTGGAGAGGAAGTGCCTTATTACAAACAGTAACGAAGAAAAATGTATCCAAAATGTCAAAATGAACACTAACCAATGAAAAGATGGAGGAAAGAAAAACAAAGAAATTATATGGAGTCAAAATAGTTAATTAGGCTTAACTAGTTTTTATTACGTGCGCACAATTATATGTTGTGAGCCAAAGGAATCTTGACAAGAGATACACAAAAGCATTTGTTTTCTTGTTTTTCTTTTCGGGAAATGGGTCATTTGTCCAAATATTTTTAAATCACAGTTCAAATGGACGAGTAAAAAATAGTTTGGGTGAAATGGCCAAAAAAAATAGTAAGGATGAAACTGGATGCATCCTGTGTAAATTAAAAATAAGAAAAAATATTTAAAAATGGGCACGATGAAACTGGTTACATCCTGCCTATTTTTACATTTTTGTCCATTTAAACAGTATCAAAATCTAACTGCCCATTTCATCCATGAATTGTTGATTTTGGTCTTTTTAACCAATTTTGTGTTTTCTTTTCCTATGTTTTATTTTTTTAATTTTTGATTATTGAAGAAACATTGAATATGGGTTTTAAGGGTTTTCAAACCACTTTCATTAAACTTTTTTTCACCTGTTTTTTTCTTAAGTTTTATTTTTATTGATGATTTTGTCTATATTTGAGACACATTTTTCTTTTTAAAAAATCTTTATATTATCATGCCATATGGGTAACTACAGATAAATACTATTATATGTTGCTAACCCTTTTCTTTGATGTTTTTGTGGGTGTTATTCTGGACCTACCATTTTAAGAGCTAGCAAGCATTAATGAAAGTTAAGAATCTTAAAGAGGCATGCTTAGTTATGTATGTGGAGAACAATATCAAGTTAATGATTGAGGTCTAAAGGTGGTGATGGTATAGAAAAATGTTAGGACACAACCTTTTCTAAAGTATGAATATCATACAAACACTCTTTGTCTATTATCATCAATCATCATCACTTATCTTAGTTAAAGTATACTTGGTTAGATTGTAATACATCAATGAAACCGAGGTCACCGCGGCTTTTAAAGGGTTTTGAGGTCATTCTAACATGTCTGCTAATGGGGGTATCATTTTGTTTGGGGGTGTACCAATCCCTTACCAAAACACGTTTTGTCTTATTTGCAATTTGGTATACCGCAAGCAAAATGGTACTCCCATTAGCAGCATTGCATTCAATGATAAGAGCTATCGAATTGAGTGTTTTAACGTTCCATTTCTTTTGAAGTGCAATAATGTCCTGCGGAAACAAAATCCTAACTAGTTTGGGGTCTTTTTTTTTTTTTTTTTTTGCAAGTTAAAATATCATTCAAAAGGCTAACCTAAGGGGTTAGCAACCCTTACAACTGAAAGAATAGAGTCATCTAATGCCAGATTAGATCTGGCATTTGATACATATACTTTCAGAGCTTCAATGATACAAAAAGGTGGGGATTTTTCCCAATTACAAACAGTTTTAAGATTTCGAGCTTCATTTGCAAGAAGGTATGTTGTATTGTTTGCAGTTCTTGGTACAAATAAAAAACCTAGAAAATTAAGACAGAAATTAATCTCAAACTTTACTTGATCCATGATAGTTTGATGTTGCCAAAATATGGAAGAAGGTCTCCCATTCAAATAGTCAAAAAGTTTTTTGCAGTCGCCTTCTATACTGAAGTCTGTTAAGCCTTTTGCTCTCGCCCATTTTGCTGTGTGGAGAAGACCTAGTGCCTCTGCCTCTTCTGGTGATGCTGCTGTGAATGGACCTGCTTGTCCTTGATCGAAGGTTCATGTATCATTACGCACAATTATGGCATAACCTGCTGAGTTGTTCACAGATAACCAAGTTGTATCATAATTAATTTTTTGTTGTAAGATGTTTGGTAAATTCCAGGTTGTCCTGTGTTGTTCACTACATCCGACTGGTTTCCTGGGGTTTATTGTCTTCATATTGTTCCAGTAACATAGATGCCTTTGTATTTCTAGAGCTAGTTGTGAGTTAGATTTATGCTTGTTTTCAAAAAATCTGTCACATCTTTCTTTCCAGATGAACCAGATCTTTGTCATGATAATCTCAATTGGTAAAGTTTTACTCGGTTGATCCATCCATGCTTTACAAATATCCAAAAAGGAAGTGGTAGTACTGAACTGGAATTCTACTGGGTTTGGATTAAGGGAACAAACAGATTGTGCATAAGGACAGTGGAATAAAATATGTTCCAGAGTTTCGTCAGTGTCGCAACCTAGTGGAAAATGTGGAGAAATATCTTTCATAAATATAGCTAGTTTGAAGTTAGTAGAGACTGCATTCTGAAGACATTTCCAAGTAAAGAGTTTGATTCTCTGGGACAAGTTTAGGACCCATAGCTCTTTCCAAAAGGTATCAGGTAAATCGAGATTATGAGTATTAATAGTGTTTCTGTTAGTTTTTGGTACATAGATTTCACTGAGAAATCCCCTGAAATGGTTAAAGCCATCTCAGTTTATCAGGTTTGGGAGCTGCCTTTCTGTCAGAAGTTTAACTGATGTTACAAATTTTCCTTGCTATGCGATTGGGAAAGATGGATTGAATTAGGTTAACATTCCACTTTTTAGTGGTAGAATCAATGAGATCTGCCACAAGTGTTAAATTATTGTTTGTTGTATTTCTTACTTGTTGTAAACTAAAATCTAGATTTGGTATCCATTTGTTTTCCCAAATGTTTATGCTAAGCCCATGGCCTACTTCCCAAATACTATTCTGTTCTATTAAATGAATTCTTTTACGAATACACTTCCAAATCCAGGAGCTATTAGAATTAGGTTTCGATCGAAAAGCCGATATTTTCCTAAAATATTTTGGTTTAAGTTGGGATACCCATAAGGCCTTAGGTTCAGTTAAGAGTCTCCATGCTAGTTTTGCTATCATTGCTAAGTTGAATTTGTGAGCATTTATGAAACCTAATCCTCCTTTGTGGAGAGGTTCACAAAGACAAGCATGGGATTTGGGTAGGGATACCCATGGTTTGGTTTTCTAGCCGGACCGAACTGGTCCAGACCGACTAAAAAAACCAGAAAACCAGGGACCGAAAAACCCAAAAACCAAGAAACCGAAAAAGCCGATTCTAGATGGTTGGTTTTGGTTTGATGTCACAAAAGAACCAAAAAGCCAAAAAAGCCAAACTAAAGAAAAAACCGAGAGTTAGAACCAAAAAAACCGACAAAAACCATAATAATATGTACCGAACTTTCCATCATAGTATAATATATTTACACTTCAATGAGTATATCCATTAATAAAGAAAATATGATTAAAAATGTATCTAATATTGAATTATATATGTATAATATATACTACCTCCGTTTAGTTGACCTACTTTATAACTAAATTTAGTTATAAAGTAGGTCAACAAATAGTGGGACGGAGGGAATATGATTTTAATGAGTACACCCATAAATAACGAAATTATAGCTCAAAATATATCTAATTTTTATGATTTGATTTACAAATTTGATTTACGAGTTAAAAATGAAAGTCTAAAAAAAATGACCAAAAACCCAGAAAAACCAAAAAAAAAAAAACAGTGGGACGGTTATGGTTTCTAATATTCTAAACCGAACATGGTCTGGTTTTTGGTTTCCTATAAGTGATATTGGTTTGGTCCTTGGGTTTGGCAGAAAACCAAACCAAGCCGAACCATGGGAAGCCCTAGATTTGGGGTAGTAACTTTTCCTATCCGATTCTTTCCTCCACCAGAAGTCTCTTTGTAAAGCATCAATAGTTTTTGTAATTTTAATAGGAAGAACAAAGCAACTAATCTGATAAGTAGCCATATTGGCTAAAACAACCTTGTTAAGCACCATTTTACTAGGTTGAGCTAAAAGTTTTCCTATCCATCTCTGAATTGTTCCTTCCATTTTATCTATAATCCCTTTAAAAAGTTTAATTTTTGATTTGTCAATGAAAAGAGGTGCCCCTGGATAGGAATCTTTTAAGTCAAATTTTTTTTATTTTAAGTTGAGATCATTCTTTGATGTTTGGGGTGAACTTTTTTGCTAAAGAAAACCCCAGATTTGTCAAAGTTAATCATTTGGCCAGAAACTTTGCTGAAAGATTCTAATATTTGAATAATATAATTACATTCTTTTAGGTATGCTCTAACGAATAGAAGGAAATCATCAGAAAAGAACAAATGAGAAATAGGGCTATTTTTTGGTGTGATCATGACACCATGAATAACTTTCTCATTTTCTTTAGTCAGTAAAGTTCTAGAAAGGATTTTCATACAAATGATGAATAAGTAAGGTGATAGGGGATCTCCCTGTCTAAGACCTCTAGTTGGTTTGAAGAAGTCAACAGGGTTACTCTTGAGGAACACAGAAATGGAAGATGTGGAAATGCATTGAGTTTGATTAAAACCAAAATCTTTAAGGGCTGATATTAGGAATTCCCACCTGACCCTGTAAAAATCTTTCGACATGTCGATTTTGATTCCTAACCCTCCATGTTTAACCTTTTTCTTTTTAAACGAATGGATGATTTCCTAAGCTATGATGATATTATCATAAATTTGTCTCTTAGAAAAGAAAGATGCTTGAAAAGGGGAAATAATGGAGTCCAGATGAGGTTTTATTCTATATACCAGTAATTTTGAAATTATCTTATAGACTGTATTTCACAGGCCTATTGGTATGAATTGACTAAGATTCTTGGGGTGTTTAGTTTTGGGTATAAGAAAGAAGAATGTTTTATTGAGATCAGAATTCAGTTCACCTATTCTGAAGAAATGTTGGATAGTCAAGGTGACTTGATCACCCACAATGTCTCAGTTTTGTTTGAAAAAACTGGCTGGAAAGCCATCAGGGCCTGGGGATTTATTAGGTTTAAGGTCTTTAGTATTTCCTCTTTGGATGGTATTTGGGTCAAAATCTCATTATCTTCCTCAGATAGACAGGCTGGTATCTGTTGGAAAATATTGGTATCTTGGGATTGATTAGAATAATTAGATGTGAAAAAGTTATTAAAGTAATCAGCTAATATCATTTTCATTTCAGTTCTATCAAAAGTTATGCCATTGTTGTTGTTTAACAAGAATTCTATCGTATTCCATTTTCTTCTTTTCAAAGTTTTCGTGTGGAAGTATTTTGTGTTTTTTTCACCTATCGTGACTAGATTGTATCTAGATTGTTGTTTGGCTATCTCTTCTTAGGTGATATAAAGTTTCTCTAATTTGTTTCGATGTTCCTGAATTTTAACTTCTTTATTTGATAAGGCTAAGTCCTATGGGCTATATTGAGCTGCTAGATTAGCAGTTAAGTGTTGCAATACAAAAAAAAAGTGTGGTCTAAAAGTTAACACTAGTTCTCTTTCCTAGCATGTGCTCGCAGGTGAAGTAGCAGCGAGATTGAAGCGCTGAATGGTTCATCGCCACAAAAATCACCTTTACGCTGAATGGTTCAGCGCTCACAAAAATCACACGGATCACAAAATTCAAAAAATTTGATCTGACGGCTGAAATTTGTTGCGCTGAACCAAACAACGATGGGCGATGGTCCCAGCTGACGTGGACTGTTAATCTAGATGCTAGATTAGCACTACCATATGACTTAGGAGGTTGCCCTAGCTAACGTGGATTGCTAATCTAGCTGCTAGATTAGCATCCATAGGAAAAAAGGAGTGTTGTTGATTCTTTTTATTTGGTTTAGTAACATTTTGATATTTTTTGAAGGCAAACCAAAAATATTTCTTTTCCAATGAGTGAGTTGTGAACCTAACAAGTGTAGATTGGAAACTAAATATACAGAAGGATTATCACTATTCTCTTTGTTCCAAGAGTATCTTATTGTTTGGATACATGAATCTTCTATATGCCATGTTTCATAGTACTTAAATGTATATCCAAATCTATCTGTATTGGTAGAGTTAGGGCAATAGGACTATGGTATGATCCTACTGTCATTAGATGAGTTAGTTTGGCTCTAGGAAATTGCAGATTCCACTCTGCACTCGAAACTGCTCTATTTAATCTCTCTTGAATATTGGTTGAACCTGTTCTGTGATTATTCCATGTGAATTCATATCTTGTGAAATCTAAGTCTAAAATACCAGCATTATCAAGTATATTTTTATAATAAGTACAGTCAGAATGTTTAAAGGGAAGGCCTCCTTGTTTTTCTGATTGATCAAAAATCATATTCATATCCCTTATAAGAATCCATGGTAGGTTTCGTAAGTTAACTTGATCTGCTATTTCATTAAGAAAATCCCAGACAATATTTCTGTTCGATGAGTATGGACTACCATAGAAGCAAGTTAATAACCATTTTTTTAATTCAGAGTTAGTTTGGACCATGATATTAATCATGTTAATATTTCATTGGATTATCTCGAAGTGAAATCCATTTATCCATGCTACTGCTAGTCCTCCTGCTAATCCTATGAGATTGACTATATGAATGTTTGGGAAATCCTTTAGAAGGGATTTAACTAAATGAGTTTGAGATTTTGTTTCCAAAATAAAGAGTATTTCAGGTTTTTCAATACTAATTATTTGGTGCAAGTGATTTTGTGTGAAGGGATTACCACATCCCTGAACATTCCATGCTATCAGTTTCATAATTAAAATGAAGAAATAAAGAAAGAAAGAAGAAGAAGAAGAAGAAGAAGAATAAAACTAGTGTTTCAGGGAAGGTTAAGGAAAGTTAATTCTAAAAGTTAAGCTAGGGTCAATAGACTAAAGAAATAAGTAATTCAGACTATTGAGATATAATTAGGAAGAATTAGTAAATATGAAATTTAATCAAGTAAATATGAAATTTAAAGAAACAGATATTGATCAAATAAAAAAAAACAAATTCTTGTAAACTAAAATTTTTAAGTTTGGAGGAATATCTGTGTCGCCTCCTGTTGCTATGAAACTAAGTTATTTTTGGGTCTTTCAATTTTCTCACCCAACCTAGAGAAGGGGATAAGGGATGTTCAAATTAGGTAAAAGTACTAAGTTACGCTCACTATTAAAATTCAATCCTAAGCCTTATCCTTCTAAATTTAAAACCCTTTCAAAACCAAAACTTATTCAAATCATTTTTCTCACAAATTAAAATTAAAACACAAATTCATCAATCGATTCTAATAACATCGATCGATTCTAACAACATCGATCGACTTAAAGGAATTTTCATCATCCATTTAAAAAAATAAAAAATAAAAAAACTTCGTCGATTGCAACCCATTAGTAATTATACTTGTGATTGATTTGTCTATTCAAGATTGAAAATTACAAACAATCTTGGGTTAATGTGTTTCACCATAATCGGTTGACGTTAATAACCATATTTACCGATTCCAATGACAATCGGTCGATGTTTATGAACATGTCAATCGATTGCCCCATATGTGTTTTCTGGTCGAAGACAATTTAACCGGAATAGGTTGAAGTTAATGCCCACATATACCGATTCTGGTATGGAAAAAAACCATTTATTTTTATTTTTGCTAGAATCGGGTTACATGTGCACTTGTATAGACCGATTCTTTTATTGCAGTGTTAGGAATCAGTCTACACGTGTGTATCGTGCTTATCGATTATTAGAATCGGGCTATGTAGTAAGTAATATGCATCGATTCATGGTGCTCTTCGTGAAATAAATCATCAACCCAGAATCGGTCTACGAGTGCATGAACATCTACCGATTCTAAATTGATTTTTGTCAAACAAGATCAAAAAAATTTCGAAGTTTTGATGATGATTTAATGTTAGTTGATTTCAGAGTTAGCTTGATTGAACATCTATTAATCATCCAAATTAACACTAATTCATAAAGCATAAGTTGGCTATTAAGGAAAATAGTTGGTTAAGGGGTTTTCCATTTTACTTCAAAATGTCTTATTTTGTCACTCAGTGATAAGCCCCAAATAATTCCCGCATGCCCCAAACTAGCCACGGATAAAATTCTATAATGAGATTATTTTAAAATTGATCTTAATTGGAAAAAAAAATCTTAAAAAGTAAAAGTCTTAAATTAATTCATTACAATCATAACAATAACTAAAGATCAGTACTTATTAGACGCCTTGGGAGGTTCCAACTAAGTCATCTCTCTCCTCTCTAAACACGCGATTTCCGGCAGGGAGGAAAATCTATATCCGGCAACCTTAACTGCTCAGATCTTCTTAGATCTGAGCAGTAACAAACCTAATCTTCATATCTTAGCTTCGATCTAATCTTCTAGAGAAAGAACAGAGACAGTAATCCCAAATCCATAACTCAACTTACACCTTCATCAACAAAACCCTAAAATAACCGCCATGGATTTATCAATCATCTTCGGCTAAATCCTCGATTTATCGTCCTTCTAACTGTAGATGGGGAAAAACGATTTGCTGGTTTTTAAGGAATTGAGGAGACGACCGTACGGAGGAGACTCCTCGAACCGAGCGAAATGTTAAACCTCACACAGATGCACCGTTGCAAAGGGGTTGCTTTAGATTCGAGAGATCAATATGTAGTACTCTGGCCTAAATCAAGACAATGACCGTTCCAGAGTAAATTCGGTCACAAGAGAGGATGGGTTGATCTGTAGGAGAGAAGCTGAGAAATGCGTGGAATCAATGGTAATCAAAGATTGTGGGTGTGTGAATTCTGAATATGATAAGCTCTGAATGATTGAAATTGCTCAATTGAGAGTAGTTGCTCAATTGGTGAGTTGATGATCTCGTGTTGTTAGTTTGACGTGAGATTGATGATACTGATGATGCTTCAATCATGATTCAGAGACTTATTTATATTGCTGGAATTTTAGACACCATGATCCCATGAAGTGTGACAGTTGATGGAATCAAGGAGTGGGAAAGTGGAGATCGTGTTTGAAACCAGTTTCTCAACATGTGGAGACTTGGTCGATTTTCCACCCACTACCTGGTGAATTCCTTCAACTGACTGCACGACTTTCTCATATTCCATCGTGTATTTGAACATACGTGTCGTAGACCGGTAGACCAAAACCCTAAGTGATATCCCCCCAAGTGACACGATTGACGTCTCGTGGTTTGTTAGTCAATTGATGACTTCGTGGTTTGATGGGACGATGAGTCCATGTAGTTGGTGAGTGTCGAACATGATGTTTTGAAACTCATGAATTGAACATGTCATGAGATAGAGGTATAATTCTTAGGATGAAGTGAGCAAGTATTTCTCATTCGATGGATCGTTGAATATTGATTGTTGAACCAATATTCCTTGGTTTGAGCAAATATTTATCATCTGAGCAAGTGTTGCTCATGTAATGAATTGTTGAATATTTGATCGTCTGAGCATGTGTTGCTCATCTGATGGATTATTGGCAGCGCACCAAAAATATTAATTAGAATACTGGTCGTTGAACCGAGCATAATTAATAAAATTAATGACCACGAGGCCGTCGTAAAATTATTAAGGTTGGAATCTGGAATGATGATCCTTGGATTCAGAAACCCTAATTTGATCAATTGATGATCAATTCATGGTTCGTCAGAAGTTTAACCATAGGACGAAGGAGGGAGCGACTATATGGGACCATGGATCAACCATGTAGTATCCATATTATCGGTGAGCAAATACGAAGAACTCCTGAAGATTTGACGATTTGTTGGTGGAAGAATGATTAAATGCTGGCTTAATCATTTATTCAAAAATGCTCGTCTGAGCCTTAGGTGAGAAAACCTAATTTATTATGACGAGGCGAGGGACCGACCATGGAGTCATGAAACCGTCCCTAGGTTGTCACGTGACCTCCTGACGATCACCTCATGATGAGTGCTAAAAAGTGCATATTTCTATATATTTTTCTTGGCATTTAACTCATCTTTTGTGCATTAATTCTACATTTTATCCCATATTCTGTATTTTCATTGTTTTCAAGAATAAATATTTTTCTTACTTAATTTTGCATTTTTAGGTAATAAACGAAGTTCGGATGAGTCGCGGAGCGAAAAGAGCAGAAAAGTAGTGAAAAGCCGGGAAGAATTACGCAAGGAAGCCGCAAAAAAATGGAGCGCACGTCCAAAAAGCTAGGAATGGGCTCAAGGAGGAAGAATTGTTCTTAAAGAAGATATGGGCTTGGCATACCCAAGGCCCAAAACCCTTACCCAAACCCATTTTCTACATCCATACCCGCCTCCATTCCCGACCGTCAGATTGGATCGCATATGCATCCTACGGTCGCTTCTTTGCCTGCGCATCAAACCTCGATACTTCCGCTTAACACTACAACATCTAACTCCATCTGGTGTCGTTAACTTTGTTGTATTGTATAATCCAACGGCCGCTGCAGGATCCACTTCATCTCGTCGTTAGATCGATCCACCATCCCCACATCCCACGTCTCATCCTCGCTGTGCATCAACATTTTCTGTCCCCGACACACACCATAGTACCAAACACCTACATCCCAAGTCGAGCAGCAAACCAAACACTCCCTTCTTCCCAAAACCATCGATCTCATCTTTCTCCCCTACCCCGACAGTTGCAGAACCACCACCACCTTCTCCACCTGCTCTGACTCCATCACCACCTCTACCTGTCTCACATCATCCCTAAACTACCAACCCATCATCACCCCCTAACTATCTAGCCCCCTATTCCCTCAATCTCTCACGTTTCTTCCCTGAAACCCTAAGCGTGAGAGGTTGATGAAGTAGGTGACCTAGAGAAGAAATCAAGGTATGGGAAAGGCACCAGGAGAAGCAGAGAAGACATGGGTCGATGCTAATTGAGGAGATTTGTCACATCAAGGTAAGAAAAACCCAAACCCTAATTTCAGTTAATTTGGGGATTTTCGAGTAAAACTCTAATTACTGTTAGGGAGAAGCATGGAGGAGCATTATAGAAGATATGGGTCTGATTTGTACTGTCAAATTAGGTAGAAATAATTTACCTAATTTCTGTTTGATTTTAGGGATTTTTTGGGAAGAACCCTAACTTGTAATTGGGTATAAATATGACTGTGGGTGTGATGTAAAGGCTTATGCTGGAATAGCCAGTGTCCAGAACTTTGATGTTCTGTATATGTTGTTTTCTTGGTATTCACTGTGTAATGTTCATGTTCTGTTTATGTTCAATTTTTGAATTCATGTTTCAATTATCTTGTATGATGTATGTTAGTGTTAGCATGTTAGTCATGAGCTAAGTCTCACTAGCTGAGGCTCAGATGAAGCTTTAGTGGACTGTTAGGTAGTGGAATGTTAGGTTAGAAGCCTTAATGCCTGTTTTGCTTGTGCAATGGGAAGAAATTAGTGCTCTGGTATGCCTGTGATTGACTGTGATGTCAAAAGACAGTCAATACTAGGGGCATATCAGTGAGCAAGCTGATTTTCCTCCCATTCTATATGTATGCATAGGATGTTCAATTCAACCTAGGATCACATTGCTTGGCTAGGTCACAAGGGTGGATTCAAAGCCTTAGCTTTTACCTCCACTGTTACCATTTGTTTCATTGCTGCTCCCTTGCCTTAGGCTAACTGCCTTTGTGCCTCATTGCCACTGATTTTTGCTTCTTTCCCTTGATAATTGTTAGTTTGTTTCACTGCCATTGTTAATCCTTTAGTTATTGTTCCCTATTCTTCCCTGTTACTCCTCTCTGTCTGTGTTCTCTTTTATTCTCTTTCTTTTGCTATATTTTGTTCTTCTAGTTTCTCTGTTTTGCTCCCCATTAGTCCATTGAAGCTCACTGTGGCCTAAGTGCATTGATCATTAAGAGCCCAGTCTAGTTCACTGTGAACTCATTCAAAAACCAAACTGATAGCTCTATCAAGCCCAGCTCACAGTTCACTTTCCAAGCTAAGGCCTGTCACTGTCAAGCCCAGATCCTCATACAAGCCAACTGAGCCCAAAGCTCACTTCAACACTGAGCCCAAGTTCAGTTCATTGAAACCAAAGGCTAAAAGCCCAGGTTCATAGCTAAAAAGCCTAGCACTAAGCCCAAGCCCAAATTCAAAACCAAAGCCTAGTGCACTACAAAACCAACTGAGCCCAAGCTCAGTTCATTTCATTAAGACAACACCCCAATTCATTCCAAGAGTATTCAAAGTCCCAAAGCACAATCATAACCCATTGGTTACCAAAATCCATTGGTACCCAAAGCCCAACAATAGCAAATTTAGAGCCCAAATAGCTAGAAAACTCCAAAACACACCCAGTCTCTGTGGATCGACCCGTACTTGCACGAGCTACAACTGACGACCGTGCACTTGCGGTATTAATGTAGGCCCGTTTCATTTCGCTTCAATTTTATACGCTTTCCCGGGCCCACCAAGTTTTTGGCGCCGCTGCCGGGGATTGGTGCTGTGTTTTTCTTGTAGTTTTATTAGCTATTTTTGCATTTCACTGCATAGCATTTGCATCTGCATTTGCTTCACTTCATTTGCTGTTGGACCTGCTGTTCTGAACCTGTTTTTCCTCTGCTGGGACGCCACCAAGGAAAAGAACCAAAGCCCAACTGGGTTTTTGCAACAATATCAGAGCAGCTGGGCTGTGCTTAAAAGGTAACCCATTTAAGAGAACCCGAATTGTGGGCTTCCAATTTTTAATTGTGGGCTTGTAATATTAAAGCCAATTTTTGGGCTTTTTATTTTCTGTTGGGTTTGTAATTAATTTTTGTGGGCTTGTTTGTTTAATTTGTGGGCTTGTATTTAATTTTTGTGAGCTTGTTTAATTTGGACTGGTATTTTGTATTCTGGGTTTTTAAACCCAGCTGAGCTTGTAACCGATCACGCTAGGTTAACTCGTTAGTGGGCCGAGTACCCAAATTCTAGGCCGAGATTTTGGACTCAGTTTCACCAAACGTTTTCAAACCAGCTGAGCCAAAGCAAACACAAAACCAACAGTGGGCTTGCTCCCAATTTCAAAAACCAAAACTTTTCTCCCATTCAAAAACCAAATTTTACTTGCTCCCATTTTAACAACCAAATTTTTTTTCTTCTTTAACCCATTAAAACCAAACTTTGCTCCTTATTTCAAAAACCAAAATTTTATCCCAAGCAAAACCAAATTTTCTTTTCAAAACCCTTTCAAACCAAATTTTCAAAACCCATTAAAACCAATTTTTTTTTTTTTTTTTGAAAAAATGGGCGAGTGTGTGAATAAACTCCGTAGTCTCCATGAATACATGTACCCTAACATAATAAGTCAGTTATCATGTATCGTCTTACCCCAGACTGATGTCCCATTTGAACTAAACGCAAGCATGATACAAATACTTCCTATATTTCGAGGGTTCGATTCTGAGAATCCCTATAACCATGTAAGAGAGTTTGAACAAATTGTCCGGGCTTTACAACCTGACCATATATCCGAAGACTCTTTGAAATTGCGTTTGTTTACTTTTTCTTTAAAGGAAAAGGCCAAAACATGGTTTTACGGTTTGAGACCGCAGTCAATCACCACTTGGGACCAACTCACAAATCAATTTGTCGGAAAGTTCTTTCCACATCATAGGACCATCTCTATTCGTCGAAGTATTAATTGTTTTGTCCAGTTAGATGGAGAAACACTTTTTCATTATTTTGAACGATTTAATGATTTGTTGTTTGAGTGTCCTCATCATGGCCTCGAGAAGTGGATACTGGTCGCCATTCTTTATGAGGGACTAGACTTTAAGTCTCGAGCCTTGGTTGAATCTATGTGTAATGGTGAATTCATTGATAAAACTGTGGACGATGCATGGTTATTTCTAGCTGAAGTTGCAGAGAAAACCCATCAATGGGAAACCTATAGGGAAACTAGGACCATGCCACATGATATGGGTAATCACCATGAGTCAGATGTTGATTTTCCCAATGAGCTTAATTCTGGATATAGTGTTTCATACCCTATTGCTGAAAATGTCAATCCATATTCACCTATTTTAGAGGCAGATGTATGGACGAAAAACACTAATGGTTTTGACAAAGTAGGATTTTCATGTATTTGTGATGATGATGATTATGATGATGTTATATTAGAAGAACATGTCTATGCTGAAAATGTTATGGAACCTTTGGGTTCAAATACATTAGGCTTTTCTGCCCCGACCTTCATGAATGATGTTTCTTCTAGTATTCCATATACATGTGATGAGGCTACTGATTTAGATATTGTGCAGTTATCCTGTGAAGAGCATGACTTAGGTAATGTTGAATCTTCTGTTGACACTAATGATCCTATGCATGAAAATATAGTTGATGTGTCTGATTCCATACTTAAGCCACAATATATTGCTTCTTTTGATGTTAATTTGGATATTTCGGATAACCATGATTCTGAATTTGGACTTGTGAAATTGTGTTGTGATGATGAGCATGCTACACAACTTGATTATGATTTAGAAAATGCTGATGTGACTGATAATATTGGTACTTTTGATCTCATGCATGTGAGAAACTTAGATGTCACCTTCTTGCCTAAGTCACAGATTGAGATCATTCCACCCAACCTAGATTTGGTTTGTAACAAAAATTTTAAACCAACTTTTCTGAAGATTCCCAACCTAGGATTGGAACTGTGTGCCTCTCAAGTCCTCTTGGACTATTTTGCATCTAAATACAATACTTTTAAGGAGCCACAGTTGGAATATGCATGTTTGTCCATCCCAAACAAAGTCCATTTTCAGTTAGACCTTGTGAATCCTGCACCCCTAAAATTGTTAGATTTTGTGCTTAAAAGTAAACCTGTTGAAAAATTTAGGTTTAGGGGTGATTCATCCGGTTTTTCACTCTCGCTCTCATTTCAGTCCAATTTTAGTGTTTTGAAACTGTCTATGTTTCAACACTTTGTCTTTTGGGTTGATCCTCAACTCTTTAGATTGTTAGTGTATGGTGAATTTTTTGTATATAATCCAGTAGATAAAATTTTAAAAATCCTTTTGTTCCTTTTGTATATATTTTGCTAATCCAATATGATCTCGGCTGACATATGTTGGATTCTTGCCTTGAATAACGGAGTTCTAATATTGCTTTCGCCGAAATCGGGTATTCTCTTTCCTTTTTTCTACTCAACATGATCCTCTTCATATGTTGTATTATAATTTTGTTCATATTTTGAAACATTGAGGACAATGTTTAGTTTAGGTTTGGGGGTGAAAAGTAGATACTTTGATAACATGCTATAATTGAAAAAAGAACTCTTCTTTTTGAAAAAATTAAAAATTCCAAAAAAATTAAAAAATTAAAAAATGAAAAAACATAAAAATGGAGCTCATTTACCTTGAAATGTTGACTCTTGTGCAAATATGTAATTATTAGGAGTCTTAGTCTAGATATTTAGGCACCCTGATTCTAGCACAATTCACATAGTGATAAGAAATTTGCACGCGCACGATCTACCAATACATGTATAGCCTCGATCTTCAAGGTGTTTGATAGGAAGTCACGATTGCCAATCACTTTAGAATACTGAACGAAACTTGACTAGCTTGTTCTTTGGTTGGTTGGGATAGAAGGTGGAGGTTACATTAAGAAAAACAACCATCGAATTTAACTGGGTGCATCAAAAAGGGCTACCTCTTGCAAAGTGTCATGTAATCTTTTGTTTCCTTTTGTATATGTATCAAAAGTGTTTCTATGTAAAAAAAAAAAAAAAAATCAAGTATTTTTCAATTCCATCCTCTCTTGTTCCAAAAATAAAAGAGAGTGGTCAATGTAAATAAGAGTCATGTAAAGAGTCATCTTTTGTGTTTTATTGTAATAAGCAAGGAAGGGTGTATGCCATTGATGTACAACGCGAGTAATTGTGAAATACCTCCAACTCATTCACAATTCTCGTAAAGTCCGGACAGCTAGCTAGATTTCGACCTTGGTTCTTAGCCTGAGAAACTATCTCTTGGTGATTAGTAGTCATAACTTCAGATCTTTCTTTACACATGTGTAGATACACTTTACACTCTTATCACATGTCTTTTTTTGTTATCAGTGCTAGGATTGTGCCTTTGATAGCTAGATTGACATCTCCATTTTGCTGTGAGCTTAAACTGACTTGCACATGTCACATTTGATGGAATATGAGCTTATATTTTGACCTAGAACTTTGTAGGTACGTTCTAAGCAAACCTTCACGAGACTTCACTCGTCCACTAGGGACACTTAGTGGTTTAAAAGGCTTAGTGCATACGCTAAATGCATTCGAGAGACCAGCGACAGTGGTATAGGTAGGATTTCCTCTCAAGTAAAATTCAGGTTTGGGGGTATTTGATGAGTGCTAAAAAGTGCATATTTCTATATATTTTTCTTGGAATTTAACTCATCTTTTGTGCATTAATTCTACATTTTATCCCATATTCTGTATTTTCATTGTTTTCAAGAATAAATATTTTTCTTACTTAATTTTGCATTTTTAGGTAATAAACGAAGTTCGGATGAGTCGCGGAGCGAAAAGAGCAGAAAAGTAGTGAAAAGCCGGGAAGAATTACGCAAGGAAGCCGCAAAAAAATGGAGCGCACGTCCAAAAAGCTAAGAATGGGCTCAAGGAGGAAGAATTGTTCTTAAAGAAGATATGGGCTTGGCATACCCAAGGCCCAAAACCCTTACCCAAACCCATTTTCTACATCCATACCCGCCTCCATTCCCGACCGTCATATTGGATCGCATATGCATCCTACGGTCGCTTCTTTGCCTGCGCATCAAACCTCGATACTCCCGCTTAACACTACAACACCTAACTCCATCTGGTGTCGTTAACTTTGTTTTATTGTATAATCCAACGGCCGCTGCAGGATCCACTTCATCTCGTCGTTAGATCGATCCACCATCCCCACATCCCACGTCTCATCCTCGCTGTGCATCATCATTTTCTGTCCCCGACACACACCATAGTACCAAACACCTACATACCAAGTCGAGCAGCAAACCAAACACTCCCTTCTTCCCAAAACCATCGATCTCATCTTTCTCCCCTACCCCGACAGTTGCAGAACCACCACCACCTTCTCCACCTGCTCTGACTCCATCACCACCTCTACCTGTCTCACATCATCCCTAAACTACCAACCCATCATCACCCCCTAACTATCTAGCCCCCTATTCCCTCAATCTCTCACGTTTCTTCCCTGAACCCTAAGCGTGAGAGGTTGATGAAGTAGGTGACCTAGAGAAGAAATCAAGGTATGGGAAAGGCACCAGGAGAAGCAGAGAAGACATGGGTCTATGCTAATTGAGGAGATTTGTCACATCAAGGTAAGAAAAACCCAAACCCTAATTTCAGTTAATTTGGGGATTTTCGAGTAAAACTCTAATTACTGTTAGGGAGAAGCATGGAGGAGCATTATAGAAGATATGGGTCTGATTTGTACTGTCAAATTAGGTAGAAATAATTTACCTAATTTCTGTTTGATTTTAGGGATTTTTTGGGAAGAACCCTAACTTGTAATGGGTATAAATATGACTGTGGGTGTGATGTAAAGGCTTATGCTGGAATAGCCAGTGTCCAGAACTTTGATGTTCTGTATATGTTGTTTTCTTGGTATTCACTGTGTAATGTTCATGTTCTGTTTATGTTCAATTTTTGAATTCATGTTTCAATTATCTTGTATGATGTATGTTAGTGTTAGCATGTTAGTCATGAGCTAAGTCTCACTAGCTGAGGCTCAGATGAAGCTTTAGTGGACTGTTAGGTAGTGGAATGTTAGGTTAGAAGCCTTAATGCCTGTTTTGCTTGTGCAATGGGAAGAAATTAGTGCTCTGGTATGCCTGTGATTGACTGTGCTGTCAAAAGACAGTCAATACTAGGGGCATATCAGTGAGCAAGCTGATTTTCCTCCCATTCTAGATGTATGCATAGGATGTTCAATTCAACCTAGGATCACATTGCTTGGCTAGGTCACAAGGGTGGATTCAAAGCCTTAGCTTTTACCTCCACTGTTACCATTTGTTTCATTGCTGCTCCCTTGCCTTAGGCTAACTGCCTTTGTGCCTCATTGCCACTGATTTTTGCTTCTTTCCCTTGATCATTGTTAGTTTGTTTCACTGCCATTGTTAATCCTTTAGTTATTGTTCCCTATTCTTCCCTGTTCCTCCTCTCTGTCTGTGTTCTCTTTTATTCTCTTTCTTTTGCTATATTTTGCTCTTCTAGTTTCTCTGTTTTGCTCCCCATTAGTCCATTGAAGCTCACTGTGGCCTAAGTGCATTGATCATTAAGAGCCCAGTCTAGTTCACTGTGGACTCATTCAAAAACCAAACTGATAGCTCTATCAAGCCCAGCTCACAGTTCACTTTCCAAGCTAAGGCCTGTCACTGTCAAGCCCAGATCCTCATACAAGCCAACTGAGCCCAAAGCTCACTTCAACACTGAGCCCAAGTTCAGTTCATTGAAACCAAAGGCTAAAAGCCCAGGTTCATAGCTAAAAAGCCTAGCACTAAGCCCAAGCCCAAATTCAAAACCAAAGCCTAGTGCACTACAAAACCAACTGAGCCCAAGCTCAGTTCATTTCATTAAGACAACACCCCAATTCATTCCAAGAGTATTCAAAGGCCCAAAGCACAATCATAACCCATTGGTTACCAAAATCCATTGGTACCCAAAGCCCAACAATAGCAAATTTAGAGCCCAAATAGCTAGAAAACTCCAAAACACACCCAGTCTCTGTGGATCGACCCGTACTTGCACGAGCTACAACTGACGACCGTGCACTTGCGGTATTACTGTAGGCCCGTTTCATTTCGCTTCAATTTTATACGCTTTCCCGGGCCCACCACCTCATGAAAATTCAAAGTGTTTGGAAGAGTTTTGGACCTAATACGAGCAATTGTGCAAATTAGGTCAAAACTGTGAAAATTGATGGGACCGGCTTCCGTGAGCCAAAGAGCCAGTCTTGGTCGGTCAAGATAGCGTTCTCGTGTCCCCAAGGCGTCCACATCTCAGTCCTGAGAATATTGATATTTTCTGGTGTGCAATTGAGCATCCATTCGAGAAAATATGTCAAAATTAGGGTTTCGACAAAACTAAGGAAAACACCATGAGATGATGAAAAATAATTATAAAATAAGGAACGAGGAGGCGTGGGACCGCCTTGGTCAAGGCATGGTCGGCCGGTCGTGACCATGGTCCCGTGGTGCTTTTTCCTTAATTTTATAATATTTTGATGATTTTATGAAAAATTCATGAATTTTGAGAAATTTGATGAATTTAGGGAGATTCCATGAATTGAAGGAGTTTTCATGAGTTCATGGAAGAAAAATATTAAAATAATAAAAACACGGGCTTGTGGGACTATGGAGGCATGGCCGGACGGCTATGGACCGGTCCCACGAGTTTTTCTTAATTTTTTAATATTTTTAGGTATTTTTGATGATTTGAGGGAATTTTTCCTAATTTGAGAGAAATACCATAAAATCAAGGAATTTGATGAATTCAAGGAAAAATAGGATAAATAACAATAAAATAATAAAGCAAAGGGCGTGTGCGACCGGCTAGGGCATGGCCGACCGGCTAGTGGCCCGGTCCCACAAGTTTTCATTATTTTATTTTATTATTATATGATGATTTGTGCAAAAAATACCATGACATCAAGGAGTTTTTTCATGAAATTAGAGAAATAATAATAATAATAATAAAATAATAAGGAACCGTGGGGTGTGGGGCCGGCTGGGACCAAGGCATGGCCGGTTGGCCAATGGTCACGCCCCACATTCCTTTCCTTAATTTTATATTATTTGTTATGGATTTATGGAAGTACCATGAAACCGAGGAGCTTCCTCGAGACGAAGGAGATTTAATCAGATGAGAGAATTTTCATCAAATCATGGAAAATAATAAAAATGTATTAAAAATATAAAACTGGCATGGAACTGACCACGACACGGTCGGTAGGTCGTGTGTCCGTGTTCCCAGCACCTTGGTTAATATTTTTAATTTTTAATTATTTTCTTCCCTATTTTGCATAGGTTCATCGTTTCGTTGTATTTTGAAATACTCGTTCGTGCGGTGGCTGTTAGTGTATCGTCGTTGAATACACTTTCACCATTTAAATCGGGGGCTTACTTAGAGGTAGCTCAGATGCCCGGTTGTTGATTATTTATTACTAATTGTGGAATTCAGTGGAGAATAATTCACAAAACTGAGTAATAAGATGTTTATTATTAATTCATAGGATCAGCTGAGGATTCGACTACGAATTCAGAATAATAAAGTGAGCATTACCATTCCATGGGATCGTAGATTCGACCATAGAATCGGAGTAATTAAGATTTATCTATTACCATTTATGAGACCAGTTGTGGATTCCATCATGAAATCGGAGTAATGAGATAATATAGTTATTGTTATTCTATGAGGTCAAGTCGTGGATTCGATCATAGAATCAGAACAATTGTTTATTGCCATTCCGTGGGACCAGTCGCATATTCGACCATGGAATAAGAGCAATTTTTATTGCCATTCCATGGGACCAGTCGTGGATTCGACCATGGAATAGGATCAATTGTTATTTCCATTCCATGGGACCATTCGTGGATTCGACCATGGAATAGGATCAATTGTTATTGCCATTCCATGGGACCAGTCGTGGATTCGACCATGGAATAAGAGCAATTGTAATTAGGAATAATTAACTTTGTGGCTCTATACTAGCAGAGCAAGCTGTCTAGGAGCATTAATTATCCTGATATGAGCTTGTCGGTAAGTCATATCCTTTATATAGTCAGGGTAAACTCGTTGTTTGTTCCTGAAGACGTTATCGCTCTATACTAGCAGAGCAAGCTGTCTAGGAGCCGTCCATCTCGTGATACTATATAGAAATAATCACTGAAAGTATTCAGTATTCATGAGATATGCCGTTGTACATTCGTGAGACTACATATCTACATGTACTCTGAGAGAAAGTACTATCCGTTGAGAATTCGATGAGAGACCCGTGTCTCGATACTCACGTCTGATTGCTGGATCAGAGCTTCGTATAATTATGAGTTTACGATTTTATCCCTTGTCGAAAATCCACAATCTACATTAAGTCTCATGTTTACTGAGGAAAGCTGTGTTCCTCAGTCAGCATTAAATGGTGATTTTCCGGCCATAAATAATAATACCAGTAATTGAACTTAGTCGTAAGTTGAGACGTTACGGGATTTAGAGAGCATGAGCAAACCACGACTTGATGAAGGCTTAAATGTCATGATTGGAGCATCGTTTGATGAGCATAAATTAGTGTTGATCCACTGGTTTGGACGACGAGTCCATGGTCGGTTAGGATTCGCGGGCCGGACCCAATAAGAAAATCGTTAGAAAATTAGGTTTTGGAAATAAAAATTGTATAAAAGGGATTAATCCCTTTTTTTTCACGTCCAACTTCCATCACTTCTTCATATTCAAGTGCCAGCAACAGGATAAGACCGCCGGGATCCAGCGCCGCCGCCGCCGCCAGTCGCCGTCCGTTGCCGCCGGCCAAATTCCGGCCGACCAGGTACGTGTATTTTTTTTTGATGTTGATGTTTATGATCCTCATGAGTTGTTCATGCTTTGACCATGATGAAGTTATATACATGTGTGTATATTAGTGTGAGTTTTATGAAAAAACCCTCGTTTTTGAAAACGTATGTTCGCTCGATCGTTAGTTTTGAAAACTAACTATAATCCCTGATTTTCGAGAAAGATTTTTTTTTTAAATATGAACCTAAGTCCAGTGATAAAACTTAGTGTATGAGCTTTCATGTATTCCAAGGTTTCATCATAAAAGAAGTGAATTTTCATGAAATCGGAATAATCCTTCGTTTTAAAGACAAATAACGACGACACGAAGGAAAATTCGTATGATGAACTTGTGTCCAGTGATAAAATTTTGCTTATGAGCTTTCATGTAAATGCAAAACTTTATCATATGTATGAGATGTGATCTTTCACAATATTTTTGAAATAAACCTTCGTTTTAAAGACAAATAACGACGATACGAAGGAAAAATAATTTTTTTATATATATATATATATGCAGCCGTGACATATATTGTGTAAAATATGATGGTATATTTTATTTGCATGGATTTGTTTTCATTAGATAAAATTCTTGAGAATTTATGTAAGCAATGTTGCATTAATTGCTGTTTTTTTTTTTTTGAAAAATCAGAAACGTGGGTTTTGAGGAACCTTCAAAGATAGACAATATATTTATGATAGAATATTGTATTGTTATGAACTTCATAGGTCATTTGTGTGAATGTTCATATTATGAAAATTGTGTCAGTGATTTTATGAAAATCAGTTTCGAAATTAAAAAAGTTTCGTTTGTTTTTGCAGTTTTTCGAGGAGACGAGCGATTTTGAGGTGTTAACTCTACCGTTACTATCACTATTGTTAGTGGGAGTACAAAAGGTAAGAGTTAAGAGTTACCATTTTTTGCCGTATTTCCTTGATTCATGTCTGGACAACATCCTGAAGTAGAATGTAATGTGGACTTTGCAGTTGTTTTAGCAAAATGACCAATTCCTCAGCCAACGATACTTCAAGGGAAGAATCGCGTTCTGATGATGACATCTCCAGGGATGATGCACGCATGGACTAGACCTACATTTGTGAAGAAGAGGAGGATGCCACTGTCATGAAGAACATTCCGTATATAGACGACGCATTCTTTGAGGAGGATCCAAAAGGAGCTGAAGCATATCTCAAGTCCCCAGTATATCGTCTTCTGATCAACCTTAGGACTGTGACTCAGAAGAAATTGGTGACCCCGAAGATGGTAATACGGCTTTGTCTCAAACTAGGGATTTTCCTTGCATCGACCATAGAGTTTAAGCTTTCTCGACGCCCTTTGGAAAAAAATTCTGGATGAGCGAGGCATATGTTGGGTTTCCCTCATGTCAGGGCTATGCTCAACCAGTCGCAAGTGACGAGAGCTATTCAAGCTTCTGGAGACTTGTCTATTAATCATGATATGAAAAGTATCGTGGCTTTGCTGGCTCGTTGGTGTGTTACCACTCATACCTTCATATGTAGATGGGGAGATTCACTGTTAGCTTAGAAGATGTGGCTGCTTTGATGCATCTCCCGATTACAGGTAATTTCTCTGGAGGTCTTTCGAATGAGGAAAAAGTGGTTTTTGACACTCTGACAGCTGCTATGGAAGAAGTGAACAAGGCGTCTGGTAGTAAAGGTTGTTATGCCCATTGGTTGACACGTTGGTGGCCAAAAGATGAAGTTTCTGATAGTCCCCTCACCGGTATGTTACCTATTGCGTCTTTCTTATGCTTATGGTTATCCAGAGACATATTCGAAGATAGTGGACATTTGTTGAAGCCTTTCGTAATCCCTTTTGCTATTAAGATGGCTCAAGGTGAGCAACTCCCAATAGGTATCTTGTTCCTGGGTTCCTTGTATTCTAACTTAGACTCCTTGGTGTTAGATTCCAGCGTGTCGAATGGCTTCATGAAGATTGAGTGTTATGTTAACAAGATGTTTCTTCAAGCTTTGATGTGGGAACACTTCAAGAATTATGCGCCTATCCCACGTAATATCCTGCAAGGACCAAATACTGATGCCCGTCACATCTTCGCCGAGAAAGATAATGCCTGAATCATGCGTTGGTATACAAAGCAGCCTCGGTCTAAAGCACGCCTCATTGATGTGTTGGATGAAGAATCGGCGTTCGACTTTCGTCCGTGGGTGTCGGTTCCTGATTATGTTTCTCAACCAACGACTTTCAATACTGGAGAGAGAACAGCTCTAAAATCTGGTGCGAACCCGAATGATGGTGAGAGATCCTTCATGTTGAGCTGTAATCCTGGTCACTTGTTATCCGTTATGCATGGAGAGTGGGCCGTAGAAGAATATAACATTGATAGGGCGTCTTGAAAAATGGGTATGGATCAATGTGTTCCTACTACCCAGAGAAGGAAACCATCAGTTGATCAGCTTGCGTCTCGTTTAGATCACACTCACGTGGAAGGGAGTAGTTACTGGTTTCCTGGTTATGATAGGTTTGCATATGTAACCCCAGGTTATATAGAATTCTGGCATCAAAAATTTGAGAGGTTGCATGAATTCGTGACGGTTAGTCAGCCTCCAGTGAAGATTCCTCCGTCTGCTGAGATGATCTCTGGTCGACCAAGACTGAAGTACCTTTCTGGTGATAAACGAAAATTATCTCCAGGATGTTCTCAAGTAAGATTCTCCACATATCTTTTATGAAACCATGGTAACTGTATTTTGATCATGTTATTGAATTCTTTACAGGATGGTCGTAGCGTAAGACCTCGAATCCATGCATATTTTTTCAGATATTCGAGAAGTTGTTCACGGCGGAGAAGGAAGGAACAAAGGTTATAAGTTGTTACCTAATACCATGAAGTCCCCAGTTCGTTCTTTGGTGAGTTCCCAATATTTCTCACAGTGACTTTCATTGCTATTAACATTAGAATCATGAAGCCAATGTTGTTAATTTTGTTGTAGAATTTTACTCCATCAAGTCTTGAAGATCTTCAATTTTCTCCTACTGAACAAGCAATCGCTGATTTGAGTGACGAAGAAACTGTAAGTATTTCTCCACATGTTCAAATGTGGTGCTTCATAGATGAAAATATTGATTGTAAAGGATGTGTACAGGAGGATGTCGTCATGGAGATGGAGAATTCTGGAACTCAATCATCCTCTGGGAATGGGAATGGAGGTAATTCCCAAGATTCGGAGCCGGATGGAAGTGATGTTCCTCTTGTCGTTGATGTGGACAATTCCAACCCCTTGGACACTTTGGAGACTCCTAAAGTAAGTATATATCATGTATATTATTTATGTAAGTATAAAATTGTTGACTTGTGAATGAATGAATGAGAACCCATGTGAATATATGAAAACCTAGTCGAATTTCGTTGTCAGAAAATTCAGAACCCAGCTTTTTAGTAGAAACGCTGTAGAATCTTCGTCCGGAGTCGGATTTTGATGATCTGCATGTGCAAATTCAATCCCGAAAAATTTCCAAGCTTTAAAATAGAAGCTTTTTAAGTTTTGAGCACGTTCGTAGTCTGAAAAAGGCGAAATAGTAAACTTCCAGGAGACTTTCAGAACTTTTTCAGATTGCGCATTACTTGATATTTTGGCCACATCTACTTGCTCGTTCATCGGATTGTCATGAAATTTTAACATGTCATAGAGGACATCCATACGAAGAGAACGGGATATGAACCATCCTCAGATTCCTTGTAGATTTTCTCCCAGTTCGTCTCTTAGTACAGGTCAGAGTTCAGTTTCTTCAGACGGACTCATCGTAAAACGTGTTTTCATGACTTTCATGTTATTTGATCGTGCCTTGAATGTAGTATGATGAAATTTGATGATATTTCCTTGCTGGTATACTGTGTTTCGTAATATCCTTTGGCTTCGTGACTCTAACCTCATGTAATCTTCGTATTAGGTGCTAAATACCGAAGTTGAGGATACTGGAGCCAATGATGATAACTATAACCCTTCCAAAGTTATTGATGAAGAGACATCCATCCCTGCACTTCGAGGCCATGAGAAGGTCGCTTCTGATGTTATGGAAAACCAGATGGTTGTTGCCTCAGTGATAAAAGAAACCGAGACAGCAGCGGAGAATATCGAAGGAACTGTCGCTTTGGTCGTGGAAGCCGCTCCAGTGACTGAGAACCGTATAATAGTGTATGAATATCCAACTGCTTGGGTTGCTTTCGATCCTCCCTTTAACACTTCACTCCCGTATCATGAACTGGTCGGTGGATTCAACGTTCCCATTGGGTATGCACGCTTGTACGAGACGATACGAAAGAAGTTTGGCCACATGATCGTCGACAGGAACCGTGGGCGTGTTTATGCTTTAAACATGCAAGTAGGCGTTATCTTGCGTGTCGTGAGTGATATGCATACGAGACCCAGGAATACTGTGACTCCATATATACTCTTTGATTGGGAGTTTAACTTGGAGAATTCAGAAAGACTTGACCTCAACGTGAAATGGTTTCGTAAGCAAATAAACGTTATCAAGGATTCATGTGAGAAGAACATACCCTTTCCCAATGATTCTGTGAAGGAGAAGGAGGACAAGATTTCCAAGCTGACCGAGGAGTTGAACAAGGAGAGGGCGGCTTTGCAAAGCTTGAAGGATGTTGATGAGCGAAAGCCTTTTCTTGCTGATCTCTTGAACTTCTGAACTTCTGAGAGATGTGAGGTTTATACTTGGGTTTTGATATTTAGATGGTTTTGGATTGACTGATGGTTAAGGATTTTCTTGTAGATTTGATAGAGATTTTCTTTTACGAAATATGAACTGAATTTTGATAAATTGCTGAATTCAAATACTGATTGCAAGTATTGCAAATGTTTTGGAGGAATTGAAATACAAATGAAAGAAAAATCCTAAATGTTAAATCCAAATTCCATGAATGCTTCGAACGCCCAATACCTTAAATGTCCAATAATTTCAGATAAACGCCTTGAGCCAATTTTCGTGAATTACTGGTAGGGTTCTGCCATCTATGTTGATCAATTTGTAGTATCCTCCGGCCACGGACTTAGCGACCATGAATGGTCCTTCCCAATTGGAGTTCCTTGTAGAATGAAGACCGCGCTGAACTGCTTTGAGAACCAGGTCCCCTTCGTGAAACTTGTTAGGCTTGGTCGATCGTGCCTTGAATATCTTCCGCTGATTCGGAATTCCCTGTTTGACGGAATTCCACGATTGTGGCACATATGGACACTCGCGCGGAAGAGAGTATCCAGCATAGTGTTGATCATGCTTAGCCGGTGATAGACACATTTTTGTGTCTAAATTGATCTCAATACTATATATTGTTGGCACTCGATTTCATATTTATTTACAGTGTTTTTTGTGTTTGTAGGTATTTTTGGGGAATAAACATTTTTGGAAGAATTGGCTTAAAAGTGTTAAAGGCATCCTCATTTCAGATAAGAGCACCAATCTTGTTAGAGGCACCCTCTCCTTCTTCATTTTGAAACAAATTCACGGAGTTTATGGGATATTTTAAAGATTCGAGGAAAAGATATCTTCTTGCCTATTATACATAAAGTTTCCATATCTTGAAGGTAAAAGAGATATACATTTATGAGTTGGTTTTTATTGAAAAGGAGAAAGAAAATCTGGGGTTTTATTTAAAAAATAAAAAAGGATAATATCCCTAGGATTTTATTCTAGCAAATATAGAAGATTTGTGATAACGGAGAAAGAAATTATTCATGAGATATCTTTCATTAAAGAGTTGATGGTATTTTTCAATGATGTTGTAGTAAGATGATTCGTTCACTCAGATTTGTTGAGAATTTGTTTTAAAACTTAATAAAGAAAAAAATAGAAAAAATATACACAAAATATTATCACAGGATGAAGAGTGTTACTGGGACTAGGATTTCGTCGAATTCATAACATAGGGTTCAATTTATTTATTCTCAACAATTAAAGCTCAATGAATAAAATTAACATGGACTCTGGTTTTGGCAAGGTAGATTCTCAAAAGATTAGTTGTAAATCCTAAGCATGTTGTATCAAAACATTTAAGCTAAGCATACCTCATCAAATTAAATGACAACCAATTAATTCAAATCATATTTCAATTAAAATTAATGAAAAAGTCTTAAAAAGAATTAAATAATTTTACCCATGTATGAAATTCGTCTTCCTCCGTCGTCCCAGTGTTGGGGTTTAGCTCATCACGTCGAAAACACACTTAAAATATTTATTCATGGCTCAAAAAGTGTTTACAATATGATGAAATGTAATGAGAAGAATAAAACAACGATTTTTCTCTTCCAAAACTCCCCTCTCTCCATCCATCTGTTTGGTCCTACTAGCACCCTATTTATACACAATAACCCATTACTCAAACATCTTTTCAAAATCTTCTTCCATAACTCCATCAGATCTTCTCTTTAATGAAAGATATCTCATGAATAATTTCTTTCTCCGTTATCACAAATCTTCTTTATTAGGTAGAATAAAATCCTAGGGATATTATCCTTTTTTATTTTTTAAATAAAACCCTAGATTTTCTTTCTCCTTTTCAATAAAACCAACTCATAAATATATTATCTCTTTTACCTTCAAGATATGGAAACTTTATGTATAATAAGCAAGAAGTTATCTTTGCCTCGAATCTTTAAAATATCCCATAAATTCCGTGAATTGTTTCAAAATGAAGAAGGATAGGGTGCCTCTATCCATTTGCTGAGTGCCTTTAACAAGATTGGTGCTCTTATCTGAAATGAGGATGCCTTTAACACTTTTAAGCCAATTCTTCCAAAAATGTTTATTCCCCAAAAATACCTACAAACACAAAAAACACTGTAAATAAATACGAAATCGAGTGCCAACAATATATAGTATTGAGATCAATTTAGACACAAAAATGTGTCTATCAAATACCCCCAAACTTATTATTTGCTAGTCCTCGAGCAAATCTAATATAGAAAAATAAAATGACTACACTTAGCACGTGCAGCAAGCCGTTAAACCGCTAGGTGGCCCTACCGGCGGAGTGTTGTCTCCGGAGGGTTTACCAGAGGTGTACCCACAAAACCTTTACTCCAAACCCTAGCTATCTACGCAGAACCTTGGAAGGCACTAAAGAATCTCCTTGGTTGGCATACTCTCATTGACTACAGGAGAAAGTACCCTGATGCGAAATTCCAATTGATGTACACAAGTTTGCACTCAAGCATACTAAAATTCATATAAGTGACGGAGCTCTACTCAGATAGTTTCTGTACGTCATAACCGGAGTCAACCAATCACATGGAAAGATTAAGAAGATGGATGTAGAGAAAAACGTAGATGGTTTTGATGTAGACTAAGGTGAACCTATCCTAATGGACTGAGATACCGGTCTGACTAATATCAACACCGCTGGCATATACAAGGGAACCAGTGGGTGATAATCCTAACTCTAGGTCAACACAACTGGCATATACAAGGGCACCAGTGGTCTACTTTATTGAATTTATTCCGGTTGGTCTGATGGTTTGATCTCATTTCTTTTTTTCATTTTTCATTTTCATTTTTTCATTTTTTTTGTATCTCAATCACTCTATTTCACCCAATCACTTATAAGAAAAGAAAAAAAAAACAGAAGGTAAAAAGGATTCAACGAGATATGGCGAAACTACCATGTTTCTTTTTAATTCTAACACCTGAGCTCTGTGCTTTTATGAATAGACTCTTTAGATGTTTCCATCTAATCATATTGGTTCCTCAACTCCTACAACCAAGATGTTCCCATCCACTTAGATTGGTTAGTCCCAACCTTAATAAGCATAGATTTCTAGGCTCTGGAGTTTATTTATTGCAACTAAAAAGTTTCTCCCATACCCCCGAACTTAAATCTAACATTTTCCTCAATGTTCTAAAGATAAAATTAAAAACATGAACAAGGATAAACTATTACCACTTGAAGGAAAAGAGATAAGGAAAGATATTACCGTGTCGCAAGATTATTGGGTTACCTCCCAAGAAGTGCTAAGTTTAAAGTCTTCAGCCAGACTAAGAAAGGATTAGTCACCTTATGGAATCATAGAGTAATAGCCGGAATAACTGCGGATCGAAACCAAATAGGGCTATCACAAGTAAAAGGAATCTGCAACATGCCAAGAAAATTAGCAAATAAAGCACACCCTTGTCTAGTTTCTTGTTTAAGACAACTACATCTAGTTGTGGTTCAGGTTCAGGTTCTATAACTGGGTCTAGATAAAATATTTTCATGGGCTGGAGTTCCTCAAAGGCAGGATACTGAAGATCAGGTTGTAGAGTCTGAAAATACTCAACTAAGAACTTAGAAGCACATAACAATAACCTGAATAATTGGGGATCCTCTAAGTCAATCAGATTTGACTCACACTGTTGACTACAGTAGTGGTCATTCTTAAGCAAATGTGTCGACCCTAATTTTCTAAAGTAATTCGGTTTAGTCTCAAAACTTAATAACTGACACATCTGAAACTCATATGTTCCCACAATTGGAAGGAAAGTTTTTGGTGGGGACACAAAGTCAATTTTGGTATCATAGCCTGGTTTAACCACATCAACCAGAGGATGGGTTTCTAACAACTGAGCTCTCTTACGGACACAACTAGGTTTCGGAAAAAGAGTATGAAGATAATCTTGTAAGATGGTTGAGGCACAAATGTCAAGTCCTACACGAGGGAACTTTCTAAGAGTTAAAGGTAAAGCACAGGGAGAATGATAATCACCCCCAAACTTAGAGTTTTGGGTGTCTCTAGATAGACTAACTACAATTTCCCTAATTTCTAGATTATCGGAATCCTGAAAATGGTCAATTGCTTCTTTTAGGTTATACTCAGGTGATGCATCCTCACTCATATTTAAAAGCTCTACGAGTTCATCTTCTTCGTCTAAGACTATTGTTTCTAAATCGCTAGACTCTAAAACATTATTCTCAGAATAAACTCGTTCCTCTAAATCATTATCGGCTTTGTAAACAGGAAATACTACATCGTCTAAAACGAGGGTATCTCTAGTCAAATCCCCGTCCTTTTGAATAGGTGAATAATTATTAAAATTATTTGGATTTTAACTAGAAATAATATTATCATTGTAAAGCTCAATTGGAGTAACCATTTCCTGATCACTATTCCTACATAAGTATGATTCTCCATCAACACTATCCTCATCATAATAACATGAAAGAGATCGAACCTCATCTAAAATAGTGTCTCCAATTCTATCCTCGTCATCTTGATTAGGTGAATAATAAATATCCTCATTTTCAAGGGTAAAACTGGGAACACTGTGTTGGAAATTCATATAATTTCGAGTAATTCTTTCGTTCGTCTCAGCTATCCGCTTGAGGTGGTCTTCTAAAGAAGGTTAACTCATTATTGTAGTTCTTTCGTCTATAATTATACTATTCGTCTCAGCTAACTTATGCGTCGACTCAGCTAACTTCCTGAGGGACTCTTCTAAAGGAGGAATAGGAACAGAGGGATCATAAAAAGGACTACTTTTCAATAGTTTGATTGTATCCTCTAGAGACGAAGAACTAGTACTATAATCTTCTTGCTCGTAAGACTGATGCACGTGTGGATAGTAATTGGGCTCACCAGGGTATGACCCATATCCTTCCAAAGGTTGGCGTTCCCAACCACTATTCACACTATGGTACGAGTAATGTCCATATTGTTCAGTTGGATAATCATATTCATTGTGATGGCTATTATAATATCAGTTTGATATCCTAACTGCAAGGGAATTCTACACAAGCACAAACAAGGCTGACTTGACCACAACAAACCTATTTTATCTAGCAAACAGAAAGCATGATGGATCCCTTAGATTGTTTCTAGACCAGCTTCTAATCCTTCGAAAGGGAATTCGTTATAATTTGAGCAAACCCCTCTGGAATCAATCCGAGTAAAAGTAAGTTGAATTGAGGCGAGGGAAGCTCAGTGGAGCTTTGATACCCAAGGCCTCACCGGAATTACAAGGAGGCGCAGTAACACATTCAACTCACAGAAACCATCATGAACTTTGAAGTATGCTTAAAAGAGTAACCAATATTTTTCGAATGACTTTCCTATTAAGCTCGTTACCCTATCGGTCTCGTTCTAGTCAGTATTTTAAGCTTAGGTTCGCGTAGGTTACGTGTTCCTAAGGCGGGCAAGAAGGAAACGGTGATGAAATCCGAGTCCTTATCTTCATTTGGCTAGGCCTTTCCCTTTACAAGAAAATTAAATCCGATTTCAGGTCCTCAACATATAGGCATACAAAATCATCCAGTAAATCCGTTGACAGGGGATTCGCGGGTGTTTAGAATTCTTACCTCCCGTTCCAGACGGGATGAACCGTTGAAGTCGACTCGTTCCACAACTCCAATGTCGTGTACGAACCCGAGGGGCCGAGACGATATCGTAATCGTCGTCCTTCTCTGCACACAATTTATATTTAAAACTACCCTTCCGTGGGGTTTAAAAAAATAAAATAATAAAGTCCCAAAGTTCAATGTCCGAAAATAAAAAAACGTCCAAAAATAAAAGATTACAAAAATAAAAATCTTAATTACAGTTTCTAAAAAAAAATAAAATAAAATAGAATATCTATATACAAAAATTTTCTTCTTCACTCCTTTTGAATTCCTCCTTTTTTTTTTCTTTGGCTTCGCTTTTGTTTTCAACACTTTCTCCCCTTTTCTTTAGCTCAGTTCCAAATCTGAAAGAAAACAAGAAATACCAAAAGGCGTAAAAAGGAACAAATAAAAAAAACTAAAAACAAATTTATAAACAAATCCGCGTCGGCGGCGCCAAAAATTGATGGTATTTTCAATGATGTTGTAGTAAGATGATTCGTTCACTCAGATTTGTTGAGAATTTGTTTTAAGACTTAATAAAGAAAAAAATAGAAAAAAATATACACAAAATATTGTCACAGGATGAAGAGTGTTACTGGGACTAGGATTTCGTCTAATTCATAACATAGGGTTCAATTTATTTATTCTCAACAATTAAAGATCAATGAATAAAATTAACATGGACTCTGGTTTTGCCAAGGTAGATTCTCAAAAGATTAGTTGTAAATCCTAAGCATGATGTATCAAAACATTTAAGCTAAGCATACCTCATCAAATTAAATGACAACCAATTAATTCAAATCATATTTCAATTAAAATTAATGCAAAAGTCTTAAAAAGAATTAAATAATTTTACCCATGTATGAAATTCGTCTTCCTCCGTCGTCCCAGTGTTGGGGTTTAGCTCATCACGTCGAAAAGACACTTAAAATATTTATTCATGGCTCAAAAAGTGTTTACAAGATTATGAAATGTAGTGAGAAGAATAAAACAATGATTTTGCTCTCCCAAAACTCCCCTCTCTCCATCCATATGTTTGGTCCTACTAGCACCCTATTTATACACAATAACCCATTACTCAAACATCTTTTCAAAATCTTCTTCCATAACTCCGTCAGATCTTCTCCTTAATGAAAGATATATCATGAATAATTTCTTTCTCCGTTATCACAAATCTTCTTTATTTGCTAGAATAAAATCCTAGGGATATTATCCTTTTTTATTTTTTAAATAAAACCCCAGATTTTCTTTCTCCTTTTCAATAAAAACCAACTCATAAATATATTATCTCTTTTACCTTCAAGATATGGAAACTTTATGTATAATAGGCAAGAAGATATCTTTGCCTCGAATCTTTAAAATATCCCATAAATTCCGTGAATTTGTTTCAAAATGAAGAAGGAGAGGGTGCCTCTATCCATTTGCTGGGTGCCTTTAACAACATTGGTGCTCTTATCTGAAATGAGGATGCCTTTAACACTTTTAAGCCAATTCTTCCAAAAATGTCTATTCCCCAAAAATACCTACAAACACAAAAAACACTGTAAATAAATACGAAATCGAGTGCCAACAATATATAGTATTGAGATCAATTTAGATACAAAAATGTGTCTATCAGCCGGGTCTTCAGCAATAAACCTCTCGATGGAGTGACCGATTTGAAGAAGTTCTGAACCCAACCATTGGGTGTAATATTGCTGAGGTGAAGTTTCCCACTCATAGCTTTTGATGACTGCTAAATTGTTCATGGGGAGAAGTCCCTGGACCATAGTAGCGTATTTGAACATTGGTAATATTGGAGCATGAGGAGGAATAGGACTTGCCTGAGATCGAAACCTTCTGACAAAGGTCTGCGTATTTTCTCCAAGTTCCTGCGTAAATCCCATCAGAGTTTTTACTTCTTCCATATACTCAAATGGTGGTGCGTCCTCTGCTTCGTCCTCCGACTCAGAATCCTTGTAGGAATCCTTGTCGATGACCGGATGTGTTGAAGGCATCGTTATCCTTCCGGCATGAATCCAAGTTCTTCCAAGGACCATGTCGTATCCAGGCTCTTCCCGGATTATGAAAAACTTGGCATCAGCGCAGATCAATCTTTCCGTAACTTTGAGAGTGATGAAGCCGTATGCGTATCTGGAGATTCCTTCGTGGTCCCTGATTGCTATGGGAGCGTGGGTGGCTTCCTGTCGAGTAATACCGGCAGCTCTGAGAGTTTTCAAAGGGATGATGTTGACAGCGGTACCAACATCGACGAACGCCCTTTTGAACTCATTTCCTTTAATGTGCACTGTGGTGAGCAGTCCCCAGTCATACATTTCTTTGTCGGTGGCTGAAGGTTCGGTGGTGGTCTCTTGGATCAGTAGGCGTTTTCCGGACACGATGTGGTTCAGTGCAGCAAACATGTCTTTCCTTTGAGCTTTAGAAATATACAAAAGAAAGACAGGAGGTTCAGAGATGGTAAAAGTGCGGACTGGGAAGGGGTTTTTGTGCACTCCCTCAGTCCCCGGGTTGAGCTCTCCTGATTCGACCTTTTCTTTGAATATGCGTTTCAAAATTTTGCAATCACTTGTGGGATGGCTGACGTATCTATGGAAGACACAATACCGAGGATGTTCCATGACCTCTTTAGTTGGTTCCTTCTTAACATAAGGTAATTTGATTGCACCATCTTGGATCCAGGCATCGAGTAATTCATTAACTGCTTCCATTGAACAAGGAAAATCAGGTGCTTCTGGATCTTCCGTATGCTGAGGAGGGATTTTCGAATTCTCCTTCTTGTGTTCCTTTGAGGGGGTGGAGGAAGTCTACTTGTGATGTGGTTATGCTTTTCGCTTACTCCCTTCTACGACAGCATTTGTTGAAGGTTGCAAGTTGTACTGCTTGTTGATCAAACGCCTGCTTCCTCGGGTGTCTTTTGAATCCTCACTCTTTGTAGACTTTGCTCTTTCCAAAAGAGAGGGTGCAGTGGTTGCCGACCTCTTCGCAGCTTCGTGAAGCTCTAAGAAAGTCTGGAATCGAAGGTTCTCCAGTAAGGCCCTGTAGACCGGGAGCATGCCATTGATGCACAAGTCCACCAGTTGTTGCTCCGTGACGCTTGGGTCATGATAATACAGGGCTTGGACTCTGAACCTTTTCACATAATCATTGGGATTTTCACTGACTCTCTGAAACATTCTTCCAAGGTCGGAGAGGGTGACTTTTTCTGACACGAAGAAGTATTTCCTGTAGAATGCGTTAACCATTTCTCCCCAATTGTTGATTGTCCCTGGCGCGACGTTGTTATACCAGGTGTATGCTCTGCCTTTCAGAGATTTTGAGAATTCCTTGAGACGAATGACATGATTATGTTCATGTTCTCCCAGGGCTTCGAGAAAACGAGAGACATGTTCCCGAGCATTGCCAGTTCCATCATATAAGGTGAAGGTTGGAGAAACGTAACCTTTGGGGAGTGGAATCCTCTGCGTAGCGGCAGGATAAGGAGGTTGATGACGATGGACATGCGATGTTTTGTCTTTTCCACGGTTCTCCAAGAGGTTCTCCAGATCTTCGCGAGTGATGAAATTCGATGATCCCTTCGCTGATGAGTTGTCTGCAGCAGTTTTGTGGACTTCGTCGTCTTCTACTGTATGGATTGGAATTACTTCAGGATCGTCGTATGAGGATTTCTCCTTCTCCTTTCCCTTATCTTGAGTCTTCTCTGACATCTTGTCAGTAAGATTTTTGAGATAATTACACAGCTCTTTCTGTGTAGCAGCCATGTCAGTATGATTCTTTGCAAGAGTCTCCTGCGCTTTGATAAGATCAGCAATGGTAGGTGATGGATCTCATTTAACTTCTTCAGGGTGTCGTCCGGACAGTGGATGACCTTCGGCGTGAGGAGGAGTAATGACACCACCATCAGTGTTGGAGGTCGGAATTGTCTCCGGGATATTCTGATTGTTGTTGTTGCTAGTGCTAGCACGGTTTGTGTTAGGATTTGTAACTGAACCTGACCTGAGATAAACCATCTTGTGAAATAGTGAGATTGCAACCGAGAGAATGATCTCCCACTGTGGTCGCCAATCTGTAGATGGGGAAAAACGATTTGCTGGTTTTTAAGGAATTGAGGAGACGACCGCACGGAGGAGAATCCTCGAACCGAGCGAAATGTTAAACCTCACACAGATGCACCGCTGCGAAGGGGGTGCTTTAGATTCGAGAGATCAATCTATAGTACTACGGCCTAAATCAAGACAATGACCGTTCCAGAGTAAATTCGGTCACAAGAGAGGATGGGTTGATCTGTAGGAGGGAAGCTGAGAAATGTGTGGAATCAATGGTAATCAAAGATTGTGGGTGTGTGAATTCTGAATATGATAAGCTCTGAATGATTGAAATTGCTCAATTGAGAGTTGTTGCTCAATGGATGAGTTGATGATCTCGTATTGTCAGTTTGACGTGAGATTGATGATACTGATGATGCTTCAATAATGATTCAGAGACCTATTTATATTGCTGGAATTTTAGACAGCATGATCCCATGAAGTGTGACAGTTGATGGAATCAAGGAGTGGGAAAGTGGATATCGTGTTTGAAACCAGTTGCTCAACATGTGGAGACTTGGTCGATTTTCCACCCACTACCTCGTGAATTCCTTCAACTGACTGCACGACTTTCTCACATTTCATCGTGTGTTTGAACACACGTGCCGTAGACCGCCAGACCAAAACCCTAAGTGATATCCCCCCAAGTGACACGATTGACGTCTCGTGGTTTGTTAGTCAATTGATGACTTCGTGGTTTGATGGGACGATGAGTCCATGTAGTTGCTGAGTGTCGAACATGATGTTCTGAAACTCATGAATTGAACATGTCATGAGACAGAGGTAAAATTCTTACGATGAAGTGAGCAAGTATTGCTCATTCGATGGATCGTTGAATATTGATTGTTGAACCAATATTCCTTGGTTTGAGAAAATATTTATCATCTGATCAAGTGTTGCTCATGTGATGAATTGTTGAATATTTGATCGTCTGAGCATGTGTTGCTCATCTGATGGATTATTGGCAGCACACCAAAAATATTAATTAGAATACTGGTCGTTGAACAGAGCATAATTAATAAAATAATTGATCACGAGGCCGTCGTAAAATTATTAAGGTTGGAATCTGGAATGATGATCCTTGGATTCGTAAACCCTAATTTGATCAATTGATGATCAATTCATGGTTCGTCAGAAGTTTAACCATAGGATGAAGGAGGGAGCGACTATATGGGACCGTGGATCAACCATGTAGTGTCCATATGCTCATGTTAGCAAATACGAAGAACTCCTGAAGAGTTGAAGATTTTTTGGTGGAAGAATGAATAAAAATTGGCTTAATCATTTATTCAAAAATGCTCGTCTGAGCCTTAGATGAGAAAACCTAATTAATTGTGACGAGGCGAGGGACCGGCCATGGAGTCATGAAACCGGCCCTGGGTTGTCACGTGACCTCCTGGCGATCACTTCATTAAAATCCAAAGTGTTTGGAAGAGTTTTGGACCTAATACGAGCAATTGTGCAAATTAGGTCAAAACTGTGAAAATTGATGGGACCGGCTTCCGTGAGCCAAAGATCCAGTCTTGGTCGGTCAAGATAGCGTGCTCGTGTCCCCAAGGCTTCCGCGTCTCAGTCCTGAGAATTTTGATATTTTCTGGCGTGCAATTGAGCATCCATTCGAGAAAATATGCCAAAATTAGGGTTTCGACGAAACTGAGGAAAACACTATGAGATGATGAAAAATAATTATAAAATAAGGAATGAGGAGGCGTGGGACCGCCGTGGTCAAGGCATGGTCAGACGGTCGTGACCACGGTCCCGTGGTGCTTTTTCCTTAATTTTATAATATTTTGATGATTTTATGAATAATTCATGAATTTTGAGAAATTTGATGAATTTAGGGAGTTTCCATGAATTGAAGGAGTTTTCATGAGTTCATGGAAGCAAAATATTAAAATAATAAACACACGGGTGTGTGGACCATGGAGGCATCGCCGGCCGACTATGGACCGGTCCCACGAGTTTTTCATAATTTTTTAATATTTTTAGGTATTTTTGATGATTTGAGGGAATTTTTCCTAATTTGAGAGAAATACCATAAAATCAAGGAATTTGATGAATTCAAGGAAAAATAGGATAAATAATAATAAAATAATAAAGCAAAGGGCGTGTGGGACCGGCTAGGGCATGGCCGGCCGGCTAGTGGCCCGGCCCCACAGTTTTCATTATTTTATTTTATTATTATATGATGATTTGTGCAAGAAATACCATGAATCAAGGAGTTTTTTCATGAAATTAGAGAAATAATAATAATAATAAAATAATAAGGAACCGTGGGGTGTGGGGTCGGATGGGACCAAGGCATGGCCGGTTGGCCAATGGTCACGCCCCACACTCCTTTCTTTAATTTTATATTATTTGTTATGGATTTATGGGAGTACCATGAAACCGAGGAGCTTCCTCGAGACGAAGGAGATTTGATCAGATGAGAGAATTTTCATCAAATCATGGAAAATAATAAAAATGTATTAAAAATATAAAACTGGCGTGGAACTGACCACGACACGGTCGGTAGGTCGTGTGTCCGTGTTCCCAGCACCTTGGTCAATATTTTTAATTATTTATTATTTCCTTCCCTATTTTGCATAGGTTCATCGTTTCGTTGTATTTTGAAATACTCGTTCGTTGAATACACTTTCACCATTTATATCGGGGCTTACTTAGAGGTAACTCAGACGCCCGGTTGTTGATTATTTATTACTAATTCTGGAATTCAGTGGAGAATAATTCAAAAAACTGAGTAATAAGATGTTTATTATTAATTCATAGGATCAGCTGAGGATTCGACTACGAATTCAGAATAATAAAGTGAGCATTACCATTCCATGGGATCGTAATTCGACCATAGAATCAGAGTAATTAAGATTTATCTATTACCATTTATGAGACCAGTTGTGGATTCGATCATGAAATCGGAGTAATGAGATAATATAGTTATTGTTATTCTATGAGAACAAGCCGTGGATTCAATCATAGAATCAGAACAATTGTTTATTTCCATTCCGTGGTACCAGTCGCAGATTCGACCATGGAATAGGAGCAATTGTTATTGTCATTCCATGGGACCAGTCGTGGATTCGACCATGGAATAGGATCAATTGTTATTGTCATTCCATGGGACTAGTCGTGGATTCGACCATGGAATAGGGAAAATTGTTATTGCCATTCCATGGGACCAGTCGTGGATTCGACCATGGAATATGAGCAATTGTAATTAGGAATAATTAACTTTGTGGCTCTATACTAGCCGAGCAAGCTGTCTAGGAGCATTAATTATCCCAATATGAGATTGTGGTAAGTCACATCCTTTATATAGTCAGGGTAAACTCGTTGCTTGTTCCTGAAGACGTTATCGCTCTATACTAGCAGAGCAAGCTGTCTAGGAGACGTCCATCTCGTGATACTATATAGAAATAATCACTGAAAGTATTCAGTATTCATGAGATATGTCGTTGTCCAGTCGTGAGACTACATATCTACATGTACTATGAGAGAAAGTACTCTCCGTTGAGAATTCGATGAGAGACCCGTGTCTCGATACTCACGTCTGATTGCTGGATCCGAGCTTCGTATAATTATGAGTTTACGATTTTAGCCCTTGTCGAAAATCCACCATCTACACTAACTCAATTAGGTTGCTTGATTGATGTTTATTGTGATACCCTACTTGTTTCCTAGGATTTTTAACCTAATTTTTGATACTGCTCGGAGAGATATGGATTTTTGTCTGAGTTTTATCGTATGCGGTCTCCATCGACAACCTATCTGACCCTGGTTCACAGATGCAATAATCTATTCATTGTTCAAATTCGAGGTAATTTTTAGGTTGGTATCACCTCAATCTCATAGTCGAAATCAATGAAGGAACGTTCTTTGGCTATTATCATGATACCTATTATCATATCATGGTGTTAGATGTTCTCAGTAAATCTCACTTGATAGTTTTCCTAGAGTCTACTGATTTTTAACTTTTGATTTCTCTACCCCTGTGGAACCCTTTGATTTCCATACTTACCTCACAGGATAAACCAAAAGTTACCTTTTTATTTATCTAAACTTTGATCTGTTAGGCCTCTATTGCACGTGATATTCCATACTAAATTGCCTTTCCTTGTTGGTTTTGTGTAGTCTGTAGAACCTTATTTATTTCGTGTTTGTTGTTTGCTTTCCTGCATAGCCTCTCATGGGCTTGTGAAATATCTTTATTACCTGCTTGTTTTCTTATATGAACGTGTTTTGAAAATCGAAAGTCAATTTTAATCCACTAGATAGTTTCAGTCAAAGTCTTTTGCTTTAGTTTGTTGGTTTTTTTTTTGATGTCCTGTCCTTTAGTATCATCTCCTTGCTTTGTGTTTTTTTGTATTGTGTTACAAAGTTCTTTGTGATTTTGGATTTCAAAGTTGTTATGCAATGGTTCTCTTGATTTCGTATATTAGTTTCTAGTTTCTCTCCAAGGTTCTGATGTTTCTCATGTAATTTGTTTTTGGTATCAATTGAGTCCTTATAGCTTCATGGAGGCATTTCATGATCTGTTTTTATCCTTCTTAGTCTCTGGGAAATAGTTTTGCGCCTTAATCAGTGTTCCCATACAAAATAGCTTCATGTTTTTCATTCCCAATCATAGTTTTACTTCTGCATCATAATCAGAATTCTCAACCAAAGAATTTCAGTTCCCTCTCTCAATCAAAGATTGATAGTACTAATCTTCAGCTTCACAATAACCTCCTACAAGCGTTAATGCCATCATTAATGGAACCTGTGACAAGCCATCCTTTCACTATGGTTCTCTTTTAAGATTTTCAGTTCATTTGTAAGTCTTGATCGAGGTGACATATCTTTCTATGCAAACAGCATCATCAACACCTTCACATGTTGATTTATACAAGTGTTAAAATCCTAATATTGTATCACAACTTCAGCTCCATTATATACTTCAACAGCAATCATAATACCTAATTGGTATGCGAATCGGCTGGTGAACTCGACAAGTTGTTTCTCAATTTAGTTGTTTCTATATTTAAGCAAAGTTGTACTCTTTTAATTATCTTAGTTAAATCAGTCTAGTTTGTAACCCTTCTTGTATTTTTTAGCTTTCAATTTTAGTATTGTAGTAAGTTAAGTATTAGTAGTATTTATTATCTTCACTTTAGTAGTAGTAGTGTCTATTAGCGTCATCCTTTGAGGGCAGAGATTGGATTCTGCTTCAACACACACAATCAAATCCAAAAAACGCAGTTTGAAGTCATGGATAAAGCCGTTAAACAAGAAGATTGGAAGAAATCAATTGAGCAGTACTCCTCAACATCTGGAGACAAAGGCCTAACCAGCATCTCAGATCAATTGCAACGAACCACAGAACCAACAACCAAGTTCCTCTGGACACAACGTCCGTTAAAAACACAGCTTTTCTTGTGGAAAGCATTTGTCGAAGCTCTGCGAAGCCTTGACAAACTCATCCTCGCCAATTCCAACTACAACCACTTCAATTTAAATCTGGAGAATGCTACTTGGATTATGATTCAATACCATGTTATTATTATTTCTCGGCTTATCTATCCAATTGTATTCGATCTTACGGGTATCACGTACCACTTTGTAATAGCCCTTTAGTAGTTAATAAAATTTCATGCTTCAAAAAAAAAGTACTTATTAAGGGAAGGAGAATCCTTAAGGATGTCGTGGGGTACCACAATCACCCAGTGGTTGCGCTACATATTCTTCATTACAACTCACACTCTTCGAGAGGATGTATCTCATATGAAAGGGCACTATACCCATTTGATAACAAGAGAAAGGGCACATCATTTCTATTTAAAATTCAGTAATCAATAGTGTTTTGCACTTAGAAATTATCATTAATATTTTTGCTTTTTTAAAAAGAAAAGAAAAAGGTTCAGCCTTTCTAATGTTTTATTTTCTCACCAATTTACTTAATTACTTTAAACAAATAATAACTCTTACAATCAGTTGGCTGGGAGCCTAGAAACTAACTGAGCTCGAACCCCCTTTTGGATAGTAATACCAAGTCTATAAAAAAGATAACTTCTTATTTTACCATTAACATCTTTCCTATCTAAATTTTTTTTCAATCTCTTCAGAAGAGCTACTGTGTCTTCACTGGGCTCTCCCAAAGTTGAAAAAGCAAGAATACCAAAACCATATCCATGACCTAAACACTTATCGAGGTACTTCTTGGGTTTACGCGTGATTCCTTTGGATAGAGCTTGGCCTAGAGTGAAAGTATGACTGCCACCACCAGTGAAGTGTGGGATTCCTGTAACATCAAAACACACATCTCGACCGTTCTCCCATCTATATACAAAAATATTCGCGGGCCTCAAACCTCTATCATTATCCGATAAGAAGCCCAAAACAACTTATTTTCTAGCGTGTACTTTTTTTTGCTAAGTCAAAAAATTATATTAATAGCAAAAATATTTACAAAGAGTTTACAAGAAAAGAGGTCACAAAGACTCCAAAAACTTATAAACTATTTAAAACGATAATATGAAACATTTGGAAGCTCAATACAATTTAAGAAATCTGGTCGGCCCTCAAAACTTGTACCTTCACCCTCATTAAGAAGACAACCTCTCTTAGCCATTTTATTCGCAGAACAATTAGCCTCTCTAAAAGTATGTTCAAATCTGACTGAATCATATTGAGAACAAATTGTGAGCCAACGAACCCTTGCAAACCAATGTATGGAATTCCTAATAAAAGCCTCCACAACACTAGAAGAATCTGACCTGATTAGAACATTAAAGTATTTTCTAGCGTGTACGCCAGCTTTGAAGCAAATGTCAGCAAGTACATCTTTGACCAAGTCATGTCGAAATTTGTAGCCGGTATCACTTGCATAAGTTACGCATGGTCCCCAAAAATTTCCATCTCCTTATTGCAACTTGAACAAAAACTTCCTTCAGCAAAAAATGGAATACCCAAGCGATAACAAAGTACGGAGCTAGATTTCTTAGGCCCGATACTTTGGTTGAGCCCACTAATGGGTATAGCAAGAAAATAATCCTGAGAATGCGTAACTTTGTTGCATTGCCACAAAACTGATTCATGTTATGTAAGTTGAAACTTAGTATTAACTCCTTTTTAACTGTATCGAAGTATAGAACCGCTAATGATCCATGGGATGGGGAGTGATTTCTTCAATGTTGAAGTTAGTAGAGGCAAGACCACATGCCTGCCTAAAATTTTGTAAGACAAGCTGGAAAGTAGGGCTCAAGTCACTGTAAGTATGATCATTCAAGATAGCTCTTTGTAAACTGCGTGTATGAACTTGTGACGCTAGATAACAATCATGGCTTGTGTCCGCCATAATGTAAATACCGAGTCCACCATCTTTTATAGGTAAAGAAACCATACATTGTTGTACAAGCCCAAACCCAGGACCATCACCTGTTATTAGTTGCCGGAGATACTGAAAAAGATGAGTATCAAACTGTATTGTTGCCTGCTGAAGAGCTGTAGGGTTAGTGGTATGCATTGTAAAATATAACTTGGAAACACCAACGCAGCTGCGTGATAGGAGAAGTTCACTCTGAGGGTCCTGTAACTTGCATATTGCAAACATTAGCTGAATGGTTTTGTTGACTCTGGACATAACCATGTCGCTACAAAACTGCATATTCAAACTCACTGGACCTACTAATAGTTTGACACCATCTATTGGCCTGCTAGTGTTAGTAGTAAATAGACCTTGTGCATCAATACGATGATCGATAAATGGCCAGAAAAATCTGTTTTGCTGATATTAAGATACAGACCTCTGTGTTTACCCTCGGGCTATATAATTCTAAATGCTTTTGCAACTTCCAAGGTATCACCGACAATTGTACCATCATCAAGGTACCGGGCCTGTAGATCAAGAGTACATAGAGATACAACCATCTGAACGAGTGGGTGTAAGGTCAATGCAATAAGGAGGGGACCCATGGGGTCACCTTGTTGCGCACCTTGAGCTGAGGAGAGGAAATAGTCACTGAAGTATAATCTTGCAGGTTTGTGTTAACATATTTCAGCCCTCAGGAAATTGATGGGCATTTGCTCCTCACTTCATTGATTAAGAATGATTTTTCCACCATGTTAAATGCATTGGTGAAATCAATGAGTAACATTGACATGTTACTTTTATTGCCTTTCACCTCTAATAATTTATTGACTGCATGTAGTATACCATCCCCTCCACAAGGAACACCAATACCAAATTTATTGTCACTTAAACATCTAGACATTTCCTTACTCACTTTAGATGTAGCTAACTTAGACACCAACCTTCTCCAGATAGTTCCCACTACAATTGGCCTGAGACCATCTCTAGGTTTTAAAAGTGGAGTTAAAGGAGCATTCGCGATAAATTCACCCAAAGCAGTAGGGCATCTACCACCTAAGCACAAGTTTACTACCCCTTTAATAGACGTTAAGAGCTCATCCGCTATAGCAGCACCATCACCATTCAATGGCATCAAATGTTGGGCTTTTAATCCATCTCTGCCATAAGATGTCCCTTTAGGGAAACTTTCAATGCATACAACACATTCTCAGAGGTAACAAAACTTGCTTTAGTGGCAACAACATCAGGTGGAATTATTGGTGGTGGTGCTTGAGAATGTTTAAGTCTCAGTTCATTTAATGTGTCCTCGTTGAATGGAGCAACACCTCCTGAAGAAATAGCTCTAATTGCAGCAGTGTAGTGTCCATACCTTAGTTTCTTACGACAAGCATTTAGGTTGCTGTTATTCTGCCTTTTTTTTCCATGTTGTTTGCCCACCTGTTTATGACCTGATATCTCCAACAACTTATGTATCATAGAAGCCATCTGTAACCTCCTTCTTGTCCCAGATCTTTCTTCTAAGGAACATTTAGGAGTGTATAGATTGAGAGTACATGTTGGAAGGAGGAGTAACTGGATCCAAGAGGATATATCATTAGGATTGTGTCGAACCTTGTCAATAGCCTGTTTTGGGGTTCTAAAAAAATTCAGTCTACAAGATGATGGAATACTAGCAACAGTTGTGAATTGCTTTTGAAAAACAGTATTAAGTAATTCTAAGGAAAGAAACATAGAAGTATGCACTGCTTCTGCATTGTCGGACATAAAGGTATCTGCATTTGGTCTCTCAATGCCATGAAAAAGAAAGTTAGACCCTACACTATTGAAAGGACCTCTCATAAAGTCACCATCATGTGATTGTCAGCGACATGGTCTTGTCCATGCGTGCAGACGCATACACTGGAACCGTACATCTGCAGATGATTTAAAACCCTTTCCCAAGCAATACAAATGTCAATATTGTTACGTATCCTGGCTCTGCAAGTTTCTTTCTTATCCTCTGTAGGAAAATGTTTATCAGTCAAATGCTTGACGATTGAACCTCTGACAAACCCTCTCCCAAAAAAACCATCACGACACCCATCAAAATCCTTGAACGGACAATGAAGAAAATTTCCTTGAGACGCAGTAATTGATGGGTGTTGAGATAATGAAGGAGACAATGACGAAGGATATTGCATATTAAAGAGGAGGAAATGGAGAAACGTACGTTGTTGGAAATACAATTTCCAATTTCCAAATCCTTGTTGGTTCTCTCTCTGTCTGCAAAACGGGCGATAAAACTGAGTTGACTTAGTTTGTTCTTTTTTCATCTTTTTTGCTTAATCTTCTTCATCTTTTCTTGTTTCCATGATTCAAACTATTGATTACTCTTCTCTGTTTTTCTTTATGTGTTAATTCTTTTGAATAATTCTTATTTTCAAATTCATTGCAATCCTATTTAAAAATTCTTTTCATTTTCAAATATGTATTACTAACTTCCTTTCAATCTTCTTTGTGTTTGCGGTTTTGTGATATCCTTAAATGGTGTTTACCATGTTTTTGAATGTGATTCTGGCGTTTGCAGCAGTTGTTCTTGTAGTTGCAGGAAATCCTACAACACACCCCTTGTATTATCATGACTATGATTTCTAGATCTAAACTTATTTGATATGAAAATAAAGATAAAAATAATGAAAATAGAAAATAAGACACAAGATTTACGTGGTTCGATCAATGTGATCTACATCCACGGGGTTAGGTTTCACTATGATCATTGAATTACATATGAATTACATTAAGACTCCATTAATGAGTATTTGAAGCTCTCTCTCTCTCTGATTTTTGGGGAAGAATAAGAAAATAATAATACAAGTTACTTTTCTCTCTCCTACCTTTCTCTTTATATAGGATGCTACCTATTGGATGACAGCTCATATACAGCTAAGATTTCCCCTAATTTCGGATCTGGCTTGCGATGATATCGCAAGCTTACAAATGTTAATTTCGCAGATCTTCTAATCTTCGCAAAGTTATTACATTTTTCTTATGTTTAAGCTAATATCACCTATTGTATCGTTTCTCAAAGTGCTCTGCGACATTTTTGTAATGCGTTGTTAAGAATTTCGCGAGCGTATCGTTGTCGCGAAATTCTGATCCTACATCTTGCCTCTTTTTTCTTGAATATTGCTTGAAGAGCGATCTTCAGGAAAAAAATCCATTGTTGTAGTTGTTGGAGAGAGATACGTGTTGTTGGAGTAGTCTTTGATCTTTGTTGATGAAGGAACGAGCGAAAGAATACTGGACTTGAAAAGTACGTACTTCCCTCTATTCTTTTGTGAAATTTCGGAGCGTTGCGAAGTAAATAAGAAGTATCATCTCTTGAAGTATGCGAAGTATGAAGTATCCTTGAAGAAATATAAGAAGTACTCAATCCTCGAAATATATAAGAAGTATGAAGTATGAAGTATCCTTTGAGAAGTATTCAATCCTCGAAATATAAGAAGTATCCGTCCTTGAATAAAAATAATAAGTATTGCCTCTATTCATGCGAAATTATTACTCATTTTTTGGTGATTCTTGCCGAGAAGATAAAGAACATAAAATGTTTTCTTGGTAATCCATCGTTGCCTCTGTTCTTTATCTATGAGGGTAGAATCCTTGAGAAAATGTTGAATGTGCGAATTGTTTCTTCATTCTTATCTTGCCTCTGTCTCATGTTTTGTGCTCATGCGATAGTATAATCTCTTCAAGTTGCTTATAATTGTGTGAAATAATTGAGCGAGATAATCACATCATTCGAAATAATCACATTCTGCGAAATTCTGACACATTCCATGAAATTTCGAATCATTCTGTGAAGTTCTGTATCATTCTACGAAGTTCTGAATAATCTTGCGAAATTCTGAATAATCCTGTGAAATTCTGAGTAATCCTGAATAATTCTGCGATATTATTACGAAATTCTGCAATATTGTTCCGTACAGTTTTGTAAAGTACTTGTGCGAATATAATGCTTATGTTATGAAATGTGTATGCGATGTTTATGCTATGAAATGCTTATGCAATGCTTTTATGATGCGAGTATGATGCTTGGATGATGAGAATGCTTATCTATTGCAATGTATAGCTAATGTTTGTGTTACTTAGCTCATTTTGCACGATAAAATTGATGTAGTTTTAAATTGCCTCCATTCTCCATTTCTCTGGATTTTTCTTCAGTGTATGCATTCCTCTTCGTGTAGTTATTGTTCCTCACAAGTTCTTACTTGTGTTTCATCTTTCCTTTTTCCTGCACTATTAGTATCTCATAACAGTATGATCATAATATCAAGTTTGCGGCATTTTCACTGACTCAGTTTCATTTCCATGTACATATTCGCAAGCTTGTTTGCTTACATATAATCATTCTCGCAAGCTTACTTGCTTACTTATTTTCTTATGTGGTCTTATTTTTCCTTCCTAGTTAAAGGTCTTATTTTTCCACCTCTTGTCATTGCGACAAAATCGCATGACGTCTTTGCACTTTCATGCAAAAACCCATTGATCTTGCCTTAACTTTTTCTTTTGTATTATTGCCTCTTCAGGATTGTTGCAACAATATGACAGGCCTAAATATTCTTGCGAAAATAAAGCCCCATGACATTGTCGTCTTGCGACGAAATCGCAGGACGTCTTCACATTTTCATGTAATGACCCATTGATCTCGTCTTATCTTTTTCTCTAGTATTATTTCCTCTTCAGGATTGTCGCACAAATATGACAAGCCTTAATACCCTTGCGAGTAAAAAGCCTTATGACATTTGCGTCTTAAGACACTTATCAGCTCTCTAATGGAGGGTGCCGCCCTTATCTCCCCCCTGGTTTCCCTTTCAAGGAGGCGTACTTCTACCATACAAGGTTAGCTCCTCCCATCCGGTCTTAACAACAACCAGATGTTTTCACAGCCTCTTATCCCTTTTGCTTATAGGGATTATGGTTACGAGAATGCACCCTAAGTGGGGTTTTCTTCGGGCCGAGTGCAGTATAATCCAAGACTTGTCAAGAATGGCAAGGTACGCTCCAGACGCCCCTGGCACTCTTGACTCAACCGTGTACCTCAGCGCCTTGATCAGATTATGCACTCCTTGGGAGAGTCCTTATTACCTTAGTCGCCCAACCTAAGTCATAAGGTTAAGCTGAGAATCCAAGGTGCCTCCCCCGGATGGGCTTTATTGACCCCAAATCTCCATGACTCAGGTTCCGGGGCGGTGTAACCTTTCCCTGAGCCATGCAACAGATACCCCCTTATATGACGTACTTTAGGTCTTACATTTGCCTCTTGCGAAATTGTATGGCGAACTAGGGTGTACGCCATAAAGGTTCGCCCATATCTGCGAAATTTTATTCGCGTTTCTGCGAAATTTTCGCGTCTCTTTGTTTCTGCGAAATGTTCGCGTTTCTTTATTCTCTCATTCATCTTTTCATTTCTGTCATCTCTTTCATTTATTCTTTCATTTCTGTCATCTCTTTTATTCATTCTTTCATTCTCATAATATCATATCATTTGAATCAAAATAAATATTCAAGAGAAATTCTAATACATGGTAACTCTGAAATCTTTGTAGTGGTGAAATCTTTGTAATTCTGCGATTCTATTGCTTTTTGTAAATCAAATCAAAAACCTTTTTATTCTCTGCAAAAGAAATATTCTAGAGAAACATATAAATTGAATTTTCTCAGTTTTCTGTAATTTTGAAATCTCGAAATCTCTGTAATTTTGAAGTCTTTGTAATCTTGAAATCTTTATAATCTTTGAAATCTTGAAATCTTTGTAATCGTGCGATTGAATCGCTTTTTGTAAATCAAATCACAAATCTTTTTATTCGTTCTTAGTATAAAGTAAAATGTTCAAGGAAGTGGTACTTATCTTTCATGTGAGTCGCTATTGTTATCAAAGAAGTGAATAAATGCCTTGAAATGTATGAATTTCGCGCAGCAAAAAGAAGTGTAAGAAGTGAAACTTGAACCCTTGACCTGCTTATTGGATTTTCTCGCACCATACCAACTGTGCTAAGCCTCTCTTGCGAAATAATCAAAGGTCTTGCGAAGTAATCAAATTCCAACTGTGTGAGAGGCAATTCTGTATAAATTTAGTATAACAAAAATAAACATGTGAGAAGCAAGAATTGATCCCGCGACCTGCTGCTTGCATTCATGCCTCCTGACCAACTGTGCAAGCTTCTTCTTTGCGAAATATCTCTGCGAAATAATCATCAACTCTTTATGTGCGAACCAAGTGTGCGAACTCTCTCATGCGAAATAATCAAAAACAAATATGTGAGTGGCAACAATTGATCCCATGACATTCTCCCTGCGAAGTGTCACACTGAAACATCTGTGACAACTCTGCTGTGCGAAATAACTAAACAACTGTAAACCTTTATCCTTATCTTCACCCTTAATAGCTTAAATATAAATATGCGAAAAAGGCACGCATGAGGTGGGAATCGAACAAGCAACAATGAGCTCATAAACTTCGCACATGACCAATTGTGATGCCTCTTGTTTGCGAAATAGTGAAACAGTATTGCGAAATTATTCATTTTTTCGCTCTCTGTAAAAAAGAATAAAACTATGTTCGCGGGCGAATTCGAACTTGCGACCACGAACACACATACTGCTCTCTGGACCAATTGTGCAAGGACCTCTCTGCGAAATTAACGCATAACTTTTTTCCTTATTCTTTTATTCTCCCACGAAAATGAGAAGAAAATGAAAAATGTGTCTCTGCGAATTCGAACCCGTGACCTATTTGTTGTTCGCTCAGCCTTGAACCATCTGTGCGAATTTCTGTTTGTGACAGAAATCACAACTTCTGACTCTTATCATTATCTTCGTCTTTCCTTTGTTTCTTCACAAAATTCCTCTTGCTTTCTCCTGAACATGAAAATCTTCCACTGAAACTTCCATTTTTTCCTTAAATTTCACCACAACAACTAATTTTTTCGCTCACTCCTTTCATGTCTTTGAATTGTTGATGATGTTTACTCCTTGAAAGTGTGATTTCTTCCATAAAATTTCCATTTTTGAACCTAAATTTTGTAGATCTAGAAAAATATGACTAGTAGCTAATCTTCATGGAAATTTCTTGAACCAACAAGTTACAGGAAGGATAAATCCTTTACTCTCTCCCTGTTTCTAAAGCCAAAAATGTAGTTGCAGGAAATCCTACAACACACCCCTTGTATTATCATGACTATGATTTCTAGATCTAAACTTATTTGATATGAAAATAAAGATAAAGATAATGAAAATAGAAAATAAGACACAAGATTTACGTGGTTCGATCAATGTGATCTACATCCACGGGTTTAGGTTTCACTATGATCATTGAATTACATATGAATTACATTAAGACTCCATTAATGAGTATTTGGAGATCTCTCTCTCTCTGGTTTTTGGGGAAGAATAAGAAAATAATAATACAAGTTACTTTTCTCTCTCCTACCTTCTCTTTATATAGGATGTTACCTAGTGGATGACAGCTCATATACAGCTAAGATTTCCCCTAATTTCGGATCTGGCTTGCGATGATATCGCAAGCTTACAAATGTTAATTTCGCAGATCTTCTAATCTTCGCAAAGTTATTACATTTTTCTTATGTTTAAGCTAATATCACCTATTGTATCGTTTCTCAAAGTGCTTCTCGACATTTTTGTAATGCGTTGTTAAGAATTTCGCGAGCGTATCGTTGTCGCGAAATTCTGATCCTACAGTTCTGAAGCTTTTTGAAGCTCTTGTGTTACTTCAGTTTTCCAATTTTGATTATCTGGAAACCATTCTCTGCCGATTCAACTGGGGACTCAGTGTTTTGGAAGAAGCCGCTTTCGAGTGAAATTCAAATTTCAAATAATCTGTTACAAGTCTGTTCCGTTAATTATGCTCGCAATTATCGGAAGCTTTTTCTTTGTCAATCCTTCCTTTTCTGAAGCTGATCCTACTATAAAAAGAATATTTCAACCAGTATATCTCTCTGAATTACGGGATATTAGGATGAATATCTTTTTGATTTCAATCTCTAACCTAAATAATCTAGGTTTATTGAGCTATAAAAAAGAAATTACTGGTGTTAGTCTTCATCCCAGAGAGTTTCATTGTTGTTATCGAAAAATTTCAAAGTATCAAATGGCAGAAGCAAGTTCTTCTTCTGTTTCGGATCTCGCATCAAAATTTATGCAAGCTGCTTTGGATCTTGGAGATTTTGAAGAAGTCATTTATCATCAAAGTGATGATGTTGAAGAAAACAAAGTAGAAAATGAAGAAATTAGTCTCATTGGGAAGATTTTTATTGAAGGAAAAATGGGTTTGAAATTGGTGGAAATGTCTCTCCTATTCATGTGGGATTTTATTCCGGAAGGTGAGGTTAAAGCTTTTGAGCTGGAGGATAACATCATTGAGTTCATGTTCAAAAATGAAGATGCTAAGAAGAAATTTTTTGATTCTCGACCATGGAGTATTAATGGCCATCTCATCAACTTGCTTCATTATAATTCTTTAGTAATCTATCAAGATCTGGATTGGAATGTACACTGTTTTTGGATTCAAGTAAAGAAGATTCTCCCTGAACATATGAATGTTAAAGCTATAACCAAAATTGGGAAGATTATGGGAGAAGTATTGGTTATTCAACCTGAAGATGTTGTACCAGAGTATGTGTTCAACTTAATCTGAATTATCCTTTGAGAAGGGGAATAATGGAAAAAACCAATGTTGGGACTACTAGGTGGATTAATTTTTTTTTATGAAAAGCATCCTCACAAAATATGTCCCAGTTGTTATATCATAAACCATACTCAAGGTGCTTGTAAAGCTGCTTCTGACTATTTGGCTAAGGCTCATGCTAAGCTCATTATTTTGGAGAGTTGAAAGAGGTAGAAAGAAAGAAGATTGTGGTTTCCAAATCTGGAGATCAAGTACCGAATTTCACTCAGAGAAGTATCAAGAAGAGTAGTGGATTTGTCCCACCTAAAGATGGCTTTGTTGTGAGTCCTAGACTTGTTCTTGTGGATGATCAGAATGTTGCTGCTGAAGGAGAAAGACTTGGAAAGAGGCAGAGAAATGGGTTTTCAGATACACATGTTTTGGAACATGTTGATAATGGTTGTGGCAAACAAGTGAACACACAGACAGCTCATATAATCACAGACAAGGATATCCAAATTGGAAGCACAAGGAAGTCTCAGGTATTATTCATACATATCAATTTTCTAATTGTTTTTAAAAATTCTCTTTTCAAAATGAAAATTTTATCTTGGAATGTGCAAGGGATTTCTAATAAATTTACTATAGATCAGTTTCATAATTTAGTTAAAACTCAGGGTCCTGATTTCATTTTTCTCTGTGAAACAAAAGTTGATGAGAATAGAATATTTTCTCTAGCTAAGTCTGTTGACTATCCAAATTTTGAGTGCATTGGTAGAGTGGGATATGCTGGTGGCCTTATTCTTATGTGGAAGGATAGAATTGATGTGGAAGTAATAGGGTGTGAGAATAACATCATACATGTAGTAATTCAATTATGTCCCAGTAAACCTAAGGCCCTCATTTATTTTATGTATGGTTCTACCTATACTGATCCTAAGAAAACCCAGTGGAATTTCATAACTGATTTTAGTAGTGATGTTCAACAGCCTTGGTTAGTATTAGGGGATTTGAATTTTCACTTGGATAAAAACTGTAATAGCTCTGATAGATGGGTCCAAAATAAGATTAATGATGCAGGTTTGATTGATATAGGATATGAATGGAAAGATTACACTTGGACCAGTAACTCTTATGGAACAGGTACTAGGAAAGCTAGACTTGATATGGCCCTTAGTAATAATGATTGGACTTTCAAATTTCCTTCTGCTAAACTTCTGCATTTAAATTTTGTTGTTTCTGATCATTGTCATGTTTTACTCCTTACCGATCCCATCCCTAAACATTTATGGAAACCATTTAAATTTTTCAGAACCTGGATTGAGCATAGTAGTTTTAGGAGTACCGTGGATCAGGCTTGGAATGTAGATGTTCAAGGAAGTCCTGCTTATAGATTGAACCAAAAGCAACATAGTGCTAGAATTTCTTTGTCTCAGTGGAATAGAATGGAATTTGGTGACATTCAAAAACATATAAATGAACTCCAAAATGATTTGCAAATAGCCCAAAATGGCACTAGTTCTAATTTTAAGCATAATAGAGTTAAATCTATTGTTAGTGATCTTGAAAAATGGTATTAGATTCAATCTGAATTTTATAAAGAAAAATCTAGAGATACGTCTAATTTTGATATGGACAATAATACTAGATAATTTCATTCCATTGTCAATAAAAGATTACATGTTAACACTATTAATGCTCTTTGTGATTCTAATGGCATTTGGCATAACGACAGAGATGGTATTTGTAATTTGCTCACAAATCATTTTAGGAATGTTTCTTGTACTTCTAATCCAGTTTTGACTGATGATGTTTTTAATTTTATTCCTAAATTAATTGATGATTCTGACAATATTATGCTTCAATCTGTTCCAACTGTTGTTGAAATTGAAAATGTAGTTAAGAATATGCCTTCTTGGAGTTCCCCTGGACCTGATGGTTTCCAAGCAGGCTTTTATCAGACTCAATGGGATTTAGTTGGTAAGGACATTATTTATGTTGTGCAAAGGTTTTTTACTACTGGTCAAATGCCTAGAAGTTTGAATAGAACCTATATTTCTCTCATTCCTAAATGTAAAAGTCCTAAACAGCCATCTGAATTTAGACCCATTGGTTTGTGCAATGCTTCTTACAAAGTTATCTCCAAAATTCTTGCTAATAGAATTAAGCATTTTCTTAAGAAGTTGATCTCTCCTTATCAAGTTGCTTTTGTTCCAGGAAGAGCAATTCATGACAATATTATTATTGCTCATGAATAGATTCACTCTATGAAACACAAGGAAGGTTTCTCTGGTACTATGGCTATTAAACTTGATCTATCAAATGCTTTTGATATATTGGAATGGAGTTTTCTTATTAAAGTCTTAGAAAGTTTTAGGTTTGGTAATAATTTTTGTGATCTCATCATGCAATGTGTGTCAACTACAAGTATAAATGTTCTGTTAAATGGTTCTCCTTGTGAGGAATTTAAACCATCAAGGGGTTAAGACAAGGAGATCCCCTCTCTCCTTATCTCTTTATCCTTGCCATGTAATATCTTTCTAGATCTCTTTTGCTTGCTGAAACCAATAAAGTCATCACTGGTGTTAAAGTCTCAAGAAAAGCTCCTCCCATTTCTCACCTGTTATTTGCTGATGACATTCTTATTTTTGGTCAAGCAAATTCTCAACATATTGATGCCATTCTTCAAATCCTGCAGCAATTTGGTAGTTTATCTAGACAAATGCTTAATTTTGATAAGTTATGTGTTTCCTTCAGCAAAAATCTTAGTCCTCATGAATGTAATTTACTTGCTCAAGCTCTAAACATGACAGTTATTACTGATACAGAAAAATATCTTGGTGCTCCTCTGTTATTGGGGCATTCTAAAGTTAAATTTTTTGATCCTATAGTTCAATCTTTTGAAGCCAGGCTAAAAAACTATGTAGTACTACTGTCAATCAAGCAGGTAGGTCTACCCTCATTAAATCTGTGTTAAACTCTTTACCTACTTATCAAATGGGTTGCTTTAAAACGAAAAATTGGATTCTCTACAATTGAATTTTTGATGGGGTCATAAGGCTAGGAAATGAATAAAATTTATAGGTTGGGATAATATAAAGAAATCTAAGGATTTAGGTGGACTGGGTTTTAGAGATCTTGAAACTTTTAACATTGCTCTTATTTGTAAATTGGTCTGGAAAATTGTAACTGAGCATGAGGAATTATGGGTCCAAATTTTGAGTGCTAAATATTTCTATAATAGCAGTATTCTTCATTTGCAGAAACTTAATGAAAAATGTTCCTGGATTTGGAGAGGTATTTATAGGAGCATTGATTTCATTAAGAAGAACAGCTTTTGGGCTATTGGGTGTGGAACTAGAACAAAAATCTGGTTGGATTGTTGGGTTATAGGTTTGGATCATCCTCCCATTCCTCATGATGGTTTAGTCAATACTGTGTGTTATTCTAATGTTTCTGATCTCTTCAATGTAGGAACTAGGACTTGAAATTTTCACCTTGTTAATTATTTGTTTGATGTAAAATCTGCAGCTAAGATTCTTGACATGAATGTTCCTGCCATTGGTGAGGACACTCTTATTTGGTTGTCTGACAGAAAAGGTCAATTTTCTGTTAAAAGTGCTTATAATGTCTTGTCTAAAGTTCCTAATCCCATTGTTAGTATCCATAATGTCTCTGCTCAGGTCTGGAAATCTTTGTGGAAAGTAAAACTTCCACATAAAGTTAAGTTGTTTGTCTGGAAGTGTTTAAAGGACATTGTTCCTACTAGAGATAAACTCTCTAGATATAAATCTGGTATTGATCTGCACTGTAGTTTGTGTAACCATCCTAATGAGACTAGTAACCATCTTTTCATAGAGTGTCCCTATGCTAGATCTCTTTGGTTGGCCTTGAATATTAATGTCAGTACTCTTTTATCTCAGCATTCTTGTAGTTGCAGGAAATCCTACACTACACCCCTCGTATGATTTCATTATTAATCAACTCATTTTAGGTTTAAACTCTTTATTTTACTGAACAATCTTTGAATATTCTTACAAGAAAAGATAAAGAAATCAAGAATGATCTCTGTTGTAGACTGTCTCTCTCCTATTTACTTGTTTCTTACTCAAAAAATATCTCTCACGTCTTTACAACTTGAACGACTATTTATAGGGAAATACATAGTGGATGACAGCTAATCTGTCCTTTATTTTCGGATACGGCTTGCGACATTCTCGCAACCTTACAAATGTTAATTTCGCAAGCTCTTTAATTTTCGCAGGACCATCACATCTTTCTCATGATCCTAGTTGACGTCGTTTGTTATATTCTTCCTGAAATTGTTCTGCGATGCTATTGTGCTGTGCCTTTGATAATTTTGCTGAGACATTATTGTTGCGAGATTCTGATCCTACATCTTGCCTCTTCTCATATCTTCTCTGCGAAGTAGATAATGATGTGAGAAATGCCGCAGCTGTTCTCCTCTTCATATTTTGAATTTATCACACGTATTCTTTCCTCCATTTATTTCTCGACAAGTCTTTTGTAACCGTTGCTTTTTAACCGCTTATATCTTTCCGTATTAATCGTGTTTATTTTCTCGAGGAGAAATTCCCTCTATATATATTCATTCCCACTCTCTTTTTCTTTCTTTTTATTTTCTCTGCAACTTCATCGTTCTTCTGCAAATTCCATTATTACAATTTTTCTTCTTTCTTCTTCAATCTTTTAAGTTCTTCTTCATCTTCATACCAGATCTTCATAGTTTGTAATTTTCTTTGAGACAATCTCCATGCTATTATTTTTCATGGATTCATCAAGGTTAGTCTTCTCTTTTCTTCTTTATGAGTTTTGCTGAAATTGATATATTTGAAATTGATCTTGTTTATTGCCTTATTTGATGTTGTTTATGTGATTCCCATACTCTTGTTATTTCAGCAAAAGCGGCTCCAACACTAAATTTACAGTTCAGAACCCTAACATTCCCAAATCACAGCATAAGGTTGTCACACATAAAAGAAAGTCCGCAAATGAGAAGGTAGTAAGAAACACTATCTTTTTCTAATAACAATATTGTTGCCTCTGTTTCTTATCTGGATTGTAATTCGCAGGGTGATAAAGATCTTAATAAACCTCTCGTGAAATCTCGCCACCTTAAAACTGTTCCAACTTCTGTTCCCTTCCACCTACTCATTTCTTCCAAATCTCCTGCCACATCTTCGCAAGATAAACCTTTATCTCCAATTCGCGAAAATGCTGCCTCTGACTTCATTTATTCAGCTGACCTTTCTATGATTGAAATCCCCCTTGTGGATCCTTCTGCGAATGAAACCTCTTCTCTTCCCATTGAGAATATTTCTCAACCTTCTATCTCTACCAGTTCTCTACCCAAGTCTCTTCCTATTTCGAAAGAAACCGTGGAAGGGATAGATATTGCTTTCAAAGTTTTATCTGGAATTCTGGATGATGGCAAGAAGTCTTCTACTGATCCTATCAAGTCTAATGTTTGCGAAATTCTGAGAAAGCATTTGGGTTCTGACAGAGCTGCTTCGCAGACAGCTTTAGAAAAAGAATGTAATGCTCTTCGTCTTGAAAATCAGAAGCTTCAGAATGTTTTGCGGGATCGTGACAATATTCGCAAGAAGAATGATGAATTGAGAGGTATGATTTTCTTATCTATGTCTTTAATTTGCCTTTCCGATGGTTTTATCCTTACCATGTTTAATTATCCTTGAAATCCCTCTTTCGCATGTTAAGCATTAAACCATAAACGAATAGTGGAGAGATATCAATTTGAATATGTTGTTGAAGAAGCTCGTGTTGATAAAGAAATCTTGATGGATCAATATAACCAATTAGATAACCTCTATTCATATTCTCTTGATCAGATAAATAATCTTACCAATGAAAATACCCAATTAGTTCAAAGACAAGATCTATTAAGTAATGAAGTATCTCGTCTTTCTTATTCTTTAACTAAAGATAACTTAGGGATGGAAACTTTATCAGATGAGAATAAAACCTTATCTCAAGAGAAGCGAACTTATTTAAACAAGATGGCGATATCTTCGCAACAACTTAGTATTCTCCAAAAAGTATGTGCTGACCAAGAGCAATCTCTTCGCTCTTTGAGAAATGAACTTAAAGAAGTAACAGAGTCATCTATCGTTGAAAGAGATACACTCATTCAATGTGGAATAGCTTTAAGTGTAAAGGCGAATCAACTTAAAGAACAGTATTCCAAATTAGAAGAATCTTATTCTTCTCTTGCGAAGAAAAATGCCTTTCTTATTTCTAAAGAGAAAAATCTTTAGTCTCGACTTAAAGGTTTAATTGGAGATAAATTTGATGACGCAATGGACCGTTGGGAGAATAGTTGTTTGTCTTTGATTCAACATCTTATTTCGCAAAAGGAAGGTAGTCATAATAGTTTGACTGCCTTAATTATCTTTTCTTTGTCATATCTCTCTGAACTCTTTATATTAATGAAATTTTGTATTCTATCTTTCGCAGAGTCTGAGAAGAATCTTTATTCTTCTATTTCTGTTTTGGAGGCTAAATATGCCAAAATTCGCAAAGAAAATGCATTGCTTGTCTCTACTCCTACTGGTTCTCGCGATCGAGCGGAAAGAAGACTTGATTATCTTGCTTATTTTAAGGATATTCAAGATAGGAATCATTAGAGAGCACTTCTTCGCCAAGTTCATCTCCGGGCTGAAGTCCTTGTAAATGAAATTTTATTATCCAACTCTCTTCCTCCTACATCAATTAATCCTTTAGAAGTAGATGACGATGAAGTTCCTCGTCCTGCTGATAGTGATTATGATTACGAAAGCGGTGCAGAGGATAATTTTATGGAAGATGAAGAAGAGGTTCCTTCTAAAGAAGTATCTGCTGGTGTTAATCAGAATGAGAAAGAAATTGCTGGCGATAGTCAAGATGCTAGTCATGGCGAAAATCAAAACCGAAATGAAAGAGAGACTTGCGAGAATATTGGCGAAGAATCTCTGTTATCTACTGCTACTGAAATTAATACTGAAGCTTGAGCTTCTTATCTAGCTTTGTTTTATTGAACTGTCTTATTTTTATCACTTTTGAGAGTTACACTTTTCAATCAACTTTGGAGTCAACTTTCCCTTTTAATATTTTGTTGATAAGAAAGATAATGCTTCTTGTGTATTGATTCCCATACTTGCCTCTCATTATCTTTCTTGCAAAAAATAATATGTTAGGAATACCTATAATTAATTTGTTTTATCATATGGTCTTATTTTGCCTTCCTAATTAAAGGTCTTATTATGCCACCTCTTGTCATTGCGACAAAATCGCAGGACGTCCTTGCACTTTCATGCAAAAACCCATTGATCTTGCCTTAACTTTTTCTTTTGTATTATGGCCTCTTCAGGAATGTTGCGACAATATGACAGGCCTAAATATTCTTGCGAAAATAAATCCCCATGACGTTTCCGTCTTGCGACGAAATCGCAAGACGTCTTCGCACTTTCATGCGAAAACCCATTGATCTCGTCTTATCTTTTTCTTTTGTATTATTGCCTCTTCAGGATTGTTGCACAAATATGACAAGCCTTAATATCCTTGCGAATAAAAAGCCTCATGACATTTGCGTCTTAAGACACTTATCAGCTCCCTAATGGAGGGTGCCTCCCTTATCTTCCCCCTGGTTGCCCCTTCAAGGAGGCGTACTTATACCATACAAGGTTAGATCCTCCCCTCCAGTCTTAACAACAACCAGTTGTTTTCGCAGTCTCTTATCCCTTTTACCTATAGGGCTTATGGTTACGAGACTACACCCTAAGTGGGGTTTTCTTCGGGCCGAGTGCAGTATAAGCCAAGACTTGTCAAGAATGGCAAGGACGCTTCAAATGCCCCCGGCACTCTTGACTCAACCGTGTACCTCGGCGCCTTGATCAGATTTTGCACTCCTTGGGAGAGTCCTTATTACCTTAGTCGCCCAACCTAAGTCATATGCTTAAGCTGAGAATCCAAGGTGCCTCTCCCGGATGGGCTTTATTGACCCCAAATCTCCATGACTCAGGTTCCGGTGGAGGTGTAGCCTTTCCTTGAGCCGTGCAATAGGTACCCCCTAATATGACGTACTTTAGGTCTTACATTTTCCTCTTGAGAAATTTTATTCGCGAACTAGGGTGTACGCCATAAAGGTTCGCCTCTTTCTTTTATGTCATTGTTCTGTGATTATCTTTGCGAAAATTTCGCGCATTATGATCTTGTTTGATATGAGTAATCTTGCAATTATTCTTTCAGTTTCCATAATTTCTCAAAGCTTCTTACGGATAATATCTTTTTAAGTACAACCTGTTCCATGGTCTTTCCAATCTATGACCAACATCTCTTCCTTCTGGATCCATTAATCTATAAGCTCATGTTCCAACTATTTCCTTAATGATGTAAGGTCCATCCCATTTTTTCTCTAATTTTCCACCATTTTCTCGCTGATATATTGGTGTTTCTCGCAGAACTAAATCTCCTGGTTGAAATTCGCGTATTTTGACACGTTTATTATATTCTCGAGCTAATCTTCGCTGATAATTCTCCATATGTTGTAAAGCTTTTTCTCTTCTTTCTTCTAATTCATCAAGTTTGTTTAAAATAAGCCCGCACTAAGATTTTTCTCCCAAGCTTCTCTTTTGTTGTCGGAATAACAACTTCTGTTGGTAACACCGCTTCAACTCCGTATGTTAAACAAAAAGGTGACATTCCAGTAGCTTCTCTTCTAGTTGTATTATAAGCCCATACTGCATTATGTACTTGTTCGCACCATGCTCTGATGTCCTTCCAATTTCTTCTTTAATATATCTGCAATTGTTTTTTTGTTGCTTCTTTGCCCATTAGCTTGTGGATACAAAGGAGTAGACTTTCCACATTTTATCTTGAATGCATTAAACATTTCTATATTCTGTCCTTCAAATTGTTTCCCATTATCAGATACCAACTGTGCAGGAATTCCAAATCTGCAAATGATATTTTCGAATATGAATGTAAAGATATCTTTGTCGCGAATATGTTGTACTGCCTTCACTTCTGTCCATTTTGTGAAATAATCTGTTGCGACTATTAAGTATCTTCTTTGTCCAGTCCTGGTAAAAATGGCCCCACAATATCTAAGCCCCACTTTCCAAAGGCCACACACTGGTTGAAGATGACAATGGTGCTCCAGGTGCATGTATTTTCTTTCCATGCCGCTGACAATCTTCGCAACGTCTTGATATTTGTTTTGCATCTTCATGCATGTATGGCCAGTAATAACCTTGCATTTTTGCTCTATGTGCCAAAGATCTTCCTCCACTATGATTGCCAGCATCCCACTATGTAACATTTTAGCACCTTTTCTCCTTCCTCTCGTGTCAAACATCTGAGTGATGGTCCATTAAAGGATTTTCGGTATAGCAACCCATCTCTTAATTCATAATTCGTTGCTCGGTTTTTAACTTGTGTGTTTCCAATCTATTTCTTGGTGTTTCTCCTTTCGCCAAATATGCATGAAGTTCCATTCTCCAGTCTGCGACATTTTATTTGTTCTTTTTCATTGTCTATTATCATCACATCCACTTTCTTCTTCTTTATTGATTGATGGTGACAGAAGTGTTTGTATTTTTATGCATCTCGCAGTTGGATCTGTCATCATGCTTGAGATGAAAGCAAAAGCGTCTGCGAGTCTTATCCTTTCTTGAAATGTGCCTCCATTTTATTTTTGGGATTTTCGCTGACAATTCTTCAACCAGCTTCTTGTATTTCTTCAAGGATGGTTCATTTGTAGTATACTCTCCTTTATTTGGCGAATAACTAGCTGCGAATCACTAGTGATCCTGGCATTTTCTAGTTTCATTTCTATTGCGAATTTTAAGGCATGTATCACAGCTTCATATTCTGTTTCATTATTAGTGGATGCAAATTCCAATCTGAATGAAAAAGCCATCTTTATTCCTTCTGGCGAAATTAAAACAATTCCAACTCCATTTCCTTCTCCATTTGATGATCCATCTACCAATATTCCCATCTATTTGGTTCTGTTAATAAATCTTTTGGATCTCCATGCTTCTTCTACATCCATCATTTCTTCTACTGCTTCATCTTCTTCTAAAGGAAATTCTGCCAAGAAATCTGCAACAACTTGTGATTTTGGTGAAGACAAAATTTCATATTTAATATCAAAGTGGCCTACTTGTGCATTCCATCTCTCCCCTTCCTGATCTTTTAGAATTCTTCATCACTGATTCAATTGGTACTTTTGTTAATACCTTTATCTTGTGTGCGTTGAAAGTATATGCGGAGCTTAAATGATGCATAAACTAATGCTAAGATTAACTTTCAATCTTTGAGTAATTCTTCTCGGCAGTATTAAAAGTTTTGCTAATGTAATAAATGGGTTTCTCCACTCCTGCGTCTACTCGCAATAACACAACACTTAATGCATGCGACGTCGCAAGATAGATCAATAATTCTTCTCCTGATTCTGCTTTTTGTAAAATAGTTGTATTCATAAGATGTTCTTTGATTCCTTGAAAAGCTTTTCACATTCATCAGTCCATTTAAATTTCGCACCCTTCTTGAGTATATCGAAAAAATATTTGCATTTGTCTGATGATCGCGAAATGAATCTCCCCAGCGAAGCTAGAAGCCCATTCAACTTCTGTACATCTTTTATTGTTGCTGGTGTTGGCATGTCACGAACTGCTTGCACTTTTTCTGGATCAACCTGTATTCCTTCCTTTGATACAATGTAGCCTAAAAATTTTCCCGATGCAACTCCAATAGTACACTTCTCAGGATTCAATTTAATGTTATACTGCCGCATTTGTTCAAAAATCTCCCTCATCTTGTACATGGTCTTTAGCTTCTTTACTCTTTACTAACATGTCATCCACGTATACTTCTAATGTTTTGTGTATCCATTTTGCGAACACCTTCTCTACCATTCTTTGGTATGTCGCTCCCGCATTTCGCAAACCAAATGGCATTTTCGTGTAACAATATAAACCTCTAGGGGCAAAGAAAGCAGTATGTTCTTGATCTTCTTCAGCGAGAGGGATTTGGTTATACCCTTTGTACCCATCTAAAGATGATACCCTATCATTTCCCGCTGCGGATTCCACCATTTGAGGAATATCTGGTAACGGAAAACTATCTTTGGGGCAAGCTTTGTTTAAATCAGTGAAATCTATGCAAATCCTGATTCCTTTGTTTTTCTTTGGGACAATGACCATATTCGCTATCCATTCTGGGTATTTAGCTTCTCTTATGATTCCGCTCAAGCATTTTCTGTAGTTCTTCTTCTATTTGGGAATGGTAAGTTGTTGCAATTTTTCTTATTCTCTGTTTAAATGGTCTCACATTTTTGTTAATCTCCAACTTGTGGCATGCAATTGATGGATCTATTCCCGGTATCTCATCCATGCTTCCTGCGAAAACATCTTTATATTCTCGCAACAAGTTAACAGTTCTTTCTTCTTCTTCTATCCATTTTGGTTCCAATTCTCAATATTAGAGGTTCCTCTATAGTCCCAACGTTTTTCTTTTGTTGGTTCTGCGGCAGTGTAACTGGGTTTAGGTTCTCCCATTGGTGTTGGTTCTTTTATTGTTTTCATAGGTCCTTCTCCTTCTTCCGAAATTTCGCTGGGTATTCCTTTGCCTTCTTTTGCCCTTATCATATATACTCTAAATTCTTCTTCTTTCTTTGCTTCCTTTGCCAATTTTCTGCGAAATTGTTTCTTTTTTGCTTGTCCTTCATAATGCTTTACTTCAATTTGATGACATAATTTCGCATTGTCAACATCTCCTCTGATTTCACCTATTCCATTTGGGTGGGGAATTTAATACATTGATGCAACGTTGATACCAAGCTTTTATCGCATGTATCCATGTCTTCCTAATAACATATTATATGGCGATTCCATATCCACCACGCACAATGTTACATGTGTTTCGATTTCTCCAAGTGGAATTCGTACCACTATCTCTCCTTTAGGTTTTGTTGTGGATTTTCCAAAGCCGTGAACAAAATATGTTGAACTGGACATTTCTTCATCTTTAAATCCCATTCCCCGGAATGCGTGATAAAATATTATATCACTGAACTTCCTGTATCGATTAAAGTTCTGTTCAACATCCATTCTCCTGTGGATTTTTTGTTGTCTCCTTCTCTTTTCGCGTAATAGGCACTGTGATGACCAATGGAGATGTGTGGTTCAAATTTTCTTTTGGTATTTCTTCCGCCATGAATGAATTTTTTGCTTTTCCCAATCTTTCAAGGGTGATGTTTTTCTACCGCCATAACTTTCCTTCCTTCAAAATTTCGTTTATGTATTCTTCCTTTGATGTTTTCATGGAATTCATTAATCATCGTTTTTGTTATCATATTACACTCCAATCTTTTGTCATTTTCATTAATTCTATTCATCTTTCTTCTAACTGATTCACTGATTTATTTAATCACTTTCTTGATTTGAATATTCTCAACAACAATCTTCAACTTTCGATCTTCAATCCCTGTTTCTAGCGCCATTATGTAGTTGCAGGAAATCCTACACTACACCCCTCATATGATTTCATTATTAATCAACTCATTTTTAGGTTTACACTCTATATTTTATTCAACAATCTTTGAATATTCTTACAAGAAAAGATAAAGAAATCAAGAATGATGTATGTTCTAGACTTTCTCTCTCCTATTTACTTGTTTCTTACTCAAAAAAGATCTCTCCCATCTTTACAACTTGAACGACTATTTATAGGGAAATACATATTGGATGACAACTAATCTGTCCTTTATTTTCGGATACGGCTTGCGACATTCTCGCAACCTTATAAATGTTAATTTCGCAAGCTCTCTAATTTTCGCAGGACCATCACATCTTTGTCATGATCCTAGATGACGTCGTTTGTTATATTCTTCCTGAAATTGTTCTGCGACGCTATTGTGCTGTGCCTTTTATAATTTCGCTGAGACATTATTGTTGCGAGATTCTGATCCTACAATTCTTCTTTCAGGGATTGGGTAATTACCAGGTTTTCCCCAGGAAATAATTTTGTTTTTGGTGCAGGAATTACAAGACAAGATATCAATAAGCTTCTTATGGTGACTATTTGGACCATCTGGAAGGACAGATTTCTAAAAATTTTCAGAATATCAATCCTAATAGAGCTATGTCTATAGACAGTATTAACAAACTTGTTTCTCAGAGTTCTCCTCTTAATACTTGTGCTAATTCTAATTTGCAGGAATTGAGATGGAAGCCTCCAGATTGTAATTTTGTTAAAATTAATGTTGATGCATCTTTTAAAAAAGAAACTTTACAATGTGGAATTGGTCTAATTGTGAGGAATTCTACAAGAGGCAGCATTGGTGTCCAAAGAAAATATTTTGATGGAGGAATGAAGGCTGGGATTGAAGTTGAGGAATTGGAATGCAGAGCTATGAAAGCAGCAGTTTTTGTGGCAGTTACAAGGAATTTTTCTAGTGTTATCTTTGAGTCTGATAGTCAAGTTTTAATAAAGTCTATCAATGAATCTTCTTCTTATGTTCATTGGAAGAACCACTCATTGGTATTAGACATTAAATTTCTTTTAAGTAAGGTTAGGAATTGGAAATGTGTGTCTATTAAGAGAGAAGTCAATTCAAGAGAGCAAGGATTTTAAAGTCTGATTTTGAATTTGAGTCAGATCTTCCTCCTGACATACATGATTGGGTTGATCTTGACATTGTTGTAACTTCTCTTTAAATATCAATACAATTCTTTTTGCATCAAAAAAATGGAGAAACGTACGCACCTTAAAGAGAGAGTAAGGAAAATCGGAAATGATACACTCACCGCGGGCTGGATCCCGCGGTGTGTACCGCAAGAGAGAAAGATTGAAAATCCTAATGACTCGGCGGTTTTGTACGGGTGGGTTTAGTGTGGTCCCCCCCTCTCTCACACTCTCACTCTCGGGATGGCCCGCGGGATGATACTAATCATTTCCGTAGGAAAATAAATCCACGTTTGTAAAGATCAGCTACTAGGGAAAAGGAATGGGAGAGAAATAAACGGCGGGAAGAATGAAAGAGTAACGGTTACGGACATCTAAGGTCGCAAAGGGAAACAAAAGAAAAGGAAGATGAACCGATCGAACATGGATGATGCAAAAAGAAAACTGGAGGAAGATTTCACAGAATTCGAATGGGAAAAGGAAGAGGAGTTTTAATAAAGATCAAAATTAAAAGAAAAACTTTGCATCAAACAGCAAAAACCAATAAAACAGAGAAACAAAAGGAAGTAAAACACGTAGCAAAAACGGAATATTTGAAACTCCAACTTAGAATAGATCAATTCAATCCCAAGAAAAATGAGAATTAATTCAGTACGAAAATTGTTCTTCAAAACTACCAATCATAACCAGTGACTGGATTCGAGATAAATCCGCAGTGAGAAATCGATACACAGACCTGGACAACACTCCAACGGAGTCTCAACACTTTCTCAACCCTTTGTAATGTTGTTTTAAGATATACTAATAAATAAATTGCTTGAACCAGTCCTAGGAATTTAGAAAATTATTTTAATTCAAAAATCCTGACAGTACGACTTAGATATAAAGCTCGTTTACAGATACCTAGCCATTATTTACTTGAGAATCCATTGAGGATGACGAACCGACACCATATTCGTTTATAGGAATTTCGAGTTATTATCATGCCACATTGTCATCCAGTAACACATGTTTTAACGGACGCCATTTTCTGTTGACCAAGAGGTCTGTGTTTTGGAAATAATGTTCATTCATTCACAAACCACGACTACTTGAAAGTGCAAATACACCTTTGAAAAGGAGAAAATGCAACTCTTTCTTTTTGGAACCTATATGGAAAATCCTTGTACAATTAATAAAGTTAGATTTTAATATCGCAAGAACTAGTCTTGAAAAGATTCTTTTTTCTGATTGTAAATATAAGGCCAACCTAGCACCGGGACCTCGTCCAATTTTGAACACACATTGTATTAGACCACTACGGATACTAGTCTACTGTCAGACTTTGGAATGGAATGGAATATAGTTGAGACCGAATATACTTTGAAGTCATTTAGTTACGGGTATGACCCTACGTCTCTTTGATCTCGCAAGACCCCATACACATAGATGACATCATTTACGTACATGCCTAAAAGTTGCCCCACGGTCTTCGTGAAGACTATTGTTACCTTACCTAAAACATGACACCTATTTAATTTTCTTTAAATATTTTCAATTAAGGTAATATAAATCTATTTCCTTTGAGGGATATCCATGTAAAAATATGTCAAAGCAAACCTCAAAAATTAAGGTTTGATCTTTTCAAAAGTGTAGAGAAGCCTAATTGATTATACTTCATAAGATCTATTTAATCAAGCTTAGATTGTAATCTTATGAATCTAATAACAACGTATGAGACGAAGAACTCCTTGTAGCTTTTATAAATCTTATTCCCCAATCAATAGCTTTTGAATAGACATGTAAAAGAAGAGAAAGACCTTCGAATAGACAAGATTTTTCCTGATCAAGATTAGATTCTTGATAACAAAGATCTATCAGGTAAAGATAGTATAACCACTTCATGAATGCCAAGTGAAGATTTTAAAGTCGTAACCTGTAATGTTTCGCGAGGAAATTATGCTTATGTGGACGACTCTTGAAGAAACAAGATACACAACATGCAAGGATTGTGAATCTTACATGCAAAATATACTCTATTTATAATGATGAATAAGGTTGCTTAAAGTTCAAAAAGATATTACTTGCATCCAAATTAAGTTCGTGAACTTGTTAATGAATTACTTGCATCCCAAGTAATCTTAATACTTCTTGCAATAGGTTTTTACGTTGGTTCTCGGTAAACTTGTTTCCATAGTGTTGATGGTGGTTTTTAGCTTAGGGTTAAAATTGTAAAACCTTGCATCTGATGTGACGTCACTCTGCAAGGAAACAGAGCCATGAGTGTTAATCTCTCCGCTGGCGCATTTATTGAGTCATTCAATATATTTACATGAAATTTATCCAGACTGGCGCATGTAGCAACCATCCCATGTTTTGTAAATTTCGGCGCCTTGCCTATATTCACTTAATATAAGTTTCTTTGAATGCCTTCTATGCAATGTTCCCCGGCTGAACCCTTAATATTGATATGGCATGACAATTTGTGTTCACTCACAGCAGAGTAGCACGAATTTCTAAATATCAAGGATAAAGTCTTTGCATAAGGTATTCAATCAGAAAGTATGATGCTCTCTGGCTATGAACTTAAAGAACTCTGTGTCAACACATGGAATTCAAGTAATTAATTTTGTGCCTTGCGCAGTATACCAGACCTTGCTTGTCGAAAGTAAGCCTAGGCAAACTAGGTAATTAATCCGCCATGAATTAGTAGGTGCAAAACCTTGCCCAAAATCAGAAAATAGGAAGCCGCAGCAGCAAAGGGAGGTGTGGCCATGCCTTAGGCCATTGGCCACGCCCCATCCTAAACCGACCCTATTTCCCTCGACCAATCAGGTCGCCTTAAACCCTCCACATGCACATAAGTTATGGATGGGCCCTTACTCGCCGGCCCCACTTCCCATCGACCAATCAGGTCGCTCTAAAGCCTCCACACTCACACCAGAAGTGCATCCACGCCCATGCTTGGCCGGCCCTGTTATATTGACCAATCATGTTGCTCTAAACTTACCACAGTGTTAAAAAGGGGAAACTGCGCCAGATGGTCACAAAGCCAATTGGCTTTCCAAAAACCGCACCAACATGTCGAACGTGTCATGTTGCGCCAATAAGTTGAGCTGCATGCCAACATGCCACTCGGCCGCACCAACATGCCACTTCGTGGCAACATGCCATAAATAGCGCCTCATGTGCTAACCTACCTCCTGTTCGTGGCCAACGCCATGAAAAGCTTAAGTTAGGGTTTTCTAGTCAAAAGCACGACTTTGCATTAACCAAAACCCTAATTCCCAGTCGTAGCACAAATTATGCCACTTCGACCCCACAACATGCCACGAGCCGTGTGGGACCCAGGAAGCCATAGGGTTGGCGCCATATCATAGCCACCCACGACAATCCCTACTCATGTGGTCGTTTCCACACTATGGCCTTGCCATAGTTCCTTTGGCATAACTATGGCTCCATTTGCACAAAAGTATCGCCATGCTGCGGCCGCATGCCACACGCACTAATTAGAGTTTCGACATGCCAAACCCTAATTTGGGCAAAGTTGCTACGCCAACCAAAGCCAAATAACGTTTCCTAGAGCGTCGGGATTGATGTGGCAATAGGGACGATGTTGCCACGCCATATGTGGGTCCAACACCGAGGTGCAAATTCTAGCGGCCATGGATATGCCAGAAGTTACTTCGTGCCACTGACATGTGCTAACTATGCCAGCCACGCCGCCATGCCGCAGTCATGCCGCACGTGCTAAATAGAGTTGCGATACGCCAAACCCTAATTTAGATAAAAGTTGACATGCCAACTGAGTCCAGTGACTCTGCTAAGGCCTCAAGATTAACTTAGAAACATGGCCAATGTTTCCAAAAGCCATATTTGGGTCTAACAACAATATGCCAAAACAGCTGCCACGGCTACGCCACTGGCATGGCGCTATGCAATGGCTCCGCCAGGCGCCACTATTCCAATGGCGCCACTTCGCTATACAACAATATGCGGCCGTAATCAATGTCCATCCTTCCTCATGAGAAGCAATCTCAGCCATCCAAGTTCGCCCCCGAACTGACAGACTTGTGGCAAGTTCCAGGCGACTAGCTGCCTAAATCTAGTGTCCATGGCTACGCCAGGCGCCACTTGCATCACCGTGCCACTAGCATGCACGAGCCATGCCAGCCATACCACATTGCCACTGGCGTACACCAAAACACCATCGCGTCATTATCAGGCGCCAACACAAGGTAGCCATAATCAACAACTACCCTCCTTCATGAGATGCGATCTCAGCAATCGAAGTTCACCACCGAACAGATAAACCTGTGGAAAGTTTTAGGCGACCAACCAAAACGAGCCTAATAGCATTACATGCTATTTTCCCGCGGTAAGTCCCTTGACTTTGACTTGCCACACTATCAAAGTGCTACATGTTTTCCACGAAAAAACTCGAGACATCAAACATGTCACAAACTGGGGGATGCTCATAAGGGTATTGGTCTTGCGGTTTACAGCGTGCGGCGTGCAATGCGCCCGTTACAACAAAGTGTCATGAAGCAAGACAATTAGTGGTGGTAAAAAGTAACGGTGTAAACGAATTCACTTCCTTCATCATGGAAGCATAATGACTGACGGTTACACGTTACTCTATTCTTCCACCACTCAATCGTTTCCACTTCCTACGAGACCAGGGTACGTTTCAATATGACTTGTATAAATAGGCTTCACCTATTTTCACCAAACGATAATTTTTTTGGTCGGATACAACACAGTATCTAGAAATCACCTGGTAGCTTTCCATTCTGCTAGCCATTTCTACTTTCAGATACGAGTCATAAACAACCACACCTTCAGAATCAACTATTCTGGTCTCAACACTCTCTTCGATTCCCTCCCTAAGACCAACCCTTCTCCTTCACTTTGTGACCGAAGCAATCCTGAAACGACCATTTCTTGGTTTAGGCCAGGATTGTACAGATTGATCTCTCGAATCAAAAGTACTCCCGTGCAGTGCATTGTTTAGGGCTTAGATTCGTTTCTCATCCACACACCAAAATTACCAAAATCAGCAGAAACGGTTTTCACCCACAAACAATTGGCGACCACAGTGGGAGATTAATCTCTCGGTTGCAATACTAATTCCAAATTTAATTTTTCAATCCCGTTCTCAAGATGGTAGAACTCGGGTCCGGATCAGCAACAAACTGTGAAAACACTAGCGCTGAAATTACTCTCGGTATTAACGTTCCTTCCAGTGGCATTAACACGCCCCCCGTCAACACCAGCGGCGCGGAAAATGTTCCTTCAGGTGTTACACCTCCAGTCACCAGAGCCACTGCCGCCACCCCCAATGTTTCTTCAAGTGTGACACCTCCAACCGTCACCAGAGACGTTGATACTCCACCATCAGGACGAGAAACTGGGGGAGCCAGAAGGAGTCGATCCCATATTACCGTGGCTGATTTGATGTAAAGACAGGAAGTTCTCGCTAGAACTCAGAGGGACATGGCTTCGATTCAGAAAGAGGTGCTTATTTTCCTCAAGACACTAACAGAGCAACTACCACAGGCATCACGCCAACCATAGCCAATGAGAAACACCTTCAACACTCCTGGCGCCGATAACTCAGCAGGGCGCGCCTTTGTAGATGAAAAGACTCGTTCAGGAGCTCCAGCGGAGAGGAATCAACCATCCAATTTTGTCACACGAGAAGATTTGGAACGACTTCTTCGAAGCTGAGACATAAGTGATCTTGCGGACATACATCAACATCAGCCCCCATATCCTCCTGAAGTACAAAGAATTCCTCTTCCGAGAGGATACTATTCTCCTCAATTCTCACTGTATGACGGCACCGGTAATGCACGTGAACATGTCTCTCGATTTTTGGAATCCTTGGGAGAGCATGAATACAATCATGTTCTCCGTTTGAAAGAGTTTTCGAAGTCTCTTACCAGAAGAGCATACACATGGTACAACAGCATTGCACCAAACAACATATCTAACTGGGGTGACATGGTTACGGCTTTCTACAAGAAGTACTTCTTTGTGTCTGAGCAAATTACTTTCTCAGATTTAGGAAGGATGTTTCAACGAAACAATGAGCATCCAAATGATTATGTCAAAAGATGCAGAATTCAAGTGTTGGATTGTCACGACCCAAATGTGACCGAACAACAATTAGTGGATTCTTGCATCATTGACATGGTTCCCATCTACCGAGCCTTACTGGAGAACATGCGATTCCAGACATTTTCTGAACTTCATGAGGCTGCTAAACGGTTGGCCACAACAACACCAGCATTGTTGGAAAGAACTAGGCCAGCCAAGGTTGAAGACGCACGTGAAACTCGAGGAAACATACGCCTCATTAACAAGCAATATAACACTGGCCCCTCTGTGAGCGTGGTAAGTGAAAGAGTAAAAAGGAAGGCTCCAGCGACGGAACAGCAATCCAAGCGCACAATGCCAGCTCATCAGGCGGCTCCACTGCGAAAGACCGCAGTTAAGGCTCTTGCGCAACATCCAGAAACCGGAGAAAAGGCCTTAGATTTCACGTTCCCAATCGAAGAAGTAATTGAGCTCTTGGAAGCATGGATCTAAGATGATGCCATTAAGTTGCCTCCTATCAGGCGCCCACCAACTGGAGAGGAAATGGCAAATCTTAAGTATTGCCGCTACCACATATTTGTCCATCACCCGACCAGTGACTGCAATAGATTAAAGTGTATATTCAAAGAAAAGGTGGAGGCAGGAAAACTTCAACTGGGCAATGAGGGAGTTCACAGAGATCCTCTTTCAGTCAGGACTTGCATGCTCTCTTGGACTCTGTTCACAAAATCGTGCAATCCATGATGCAGCATGTATGCGAAATTCTCTATTTCTCCAAGGCGCAGCATCAAGATATATTTGCAGCCCTTAATTGTGTTGTGTCGGGCAAGCGACATTTTCCTATTAAAGAAACCGTGCCAGAATCCCAAGCTCTCTTAGGAAGCAGTATTGGAAAATGCAACTGGGGACTGCTGACCACGGTTTATCTGAGGAACGCCGAGCTTGATAGCACATTGATCGACACGGCCTCTGACTTCAACATCGTTACCATCAAGACTCTGAGAGTTGCGGGAATTTCGAAGCAGGAGGCTACCCTTTCCCAATTTGTGATCAAAAACTTGGAAGGAGAAGCAATAGACGCATATGGCTACATCAACCTTGAAATTAAGATAGGAGATGCTCTAACCCATGGCCAATTCCACATTGTCAAAGAACTCTCAAATTACGACATGGTTCTGGGGCGCTCATGGGTACACTTCAATAAAGTAAAATTGGAGTATCCCCTCTACCGGTGTCGATACCCGAAATAATTTCCAACAAGCCGTCCAACTTTGAAGATTACATGTTGCCGTATCAACAACTTACCAATGTAACTCAATTACCTGGAGAAAGCCCGTCGACGTTCATCTGTAGATTCCGAACACAAGTAAGTCTGGTTAAACAACCCTTTCTGCACCCCAGTCACTTCTCCTCTCGGCCAGGCATGGGGACTCGGTCCAGTTATCAAACCGGGCGTAAGAGATGTGAATGGGACGCTGGGCCTTTCAGGTGCTTTGTCAAAATTTGGAAGATGCCGCAGTCAAAGATGACGAGCTCAAAAATTAAGTGTTTACACAACGCCCAAATCCGTTTCAAATTGGAGATATGGTAGTCAAGACGACCTCGTTTCAAGTTGGAGATGTAACAATTAAGATATCCGTTCAACCTGATTCGCCTAAAGAAAGGGAAGACGAGCCATATCTGGTGGAAGATGTTATCTTGGGTGGTTACTGCAAACTCATCATGTTGATGGTGGATTTTCAACAAAGGACAAGACCGTAAAATCATGAGGCATGTTTTTGACACGGCTTTCAGGCATGCAACGATTCATATTTTACGAAGCCATGATGAATATGTTTCTTGAAAGGCCTCCACTAGCTGAGCATTCAGTGCCATGCATTTCATCATGTCCTCTATGTAGAATAACGTAATTGGGCGGTTCTCCGTAATATTGAGAGCAACAACGCCTTCAGAACGTCGGTGACACTCACTGTTCCCTGACTACATGAGAGAGACCCGCCTCTACATAGAAGAACGATTGGGCGGTTCTCCGTAGATTGAGAGCAACAACGCCTTCAGGACATCGGTGACACTCACTGTTCCCTGACTATGTAGAGAGACCGTGTATAGATCTATGCGGTTCTCCGTAGATTGAGAGAAACAACGTCTTCAGGACTTAGGCAACTCGCTGTCTTCTGACTATGCACCTTCGGAATGGGTACGATGCTTTAACTTGCTAAAATCTCTTCTGCAATAGATTAATTCTGCCGTGACATTTACCACTGAATTCCCAGAATGATCTATTATTGCTCCTATTCCATGGTCAAATCCACGACCTGATCCCATGGAACGGCAATAACAATTGCTCTTATTCCATGGTCGAATCCACGGCCCGATCCCATGGAATGGCAATAACAATTGCTCCTATGCCATGGTCGAATCCACGTCCTGATCCCATTGAATGGCAATAACAATTTCTCCTATTCCATGGTCGAATCCACGGCCTGATCCCATGGAATGGCAATAAACAATTGTATCATCTTGTTATTCCGATTTCATGATCGAATTCACGGGTAATCTCGTGGAATGATAATAGATAATTTTATTACTCTGATTTCATGATTGAATCCACGACTGATCTCATGAAATAGTAATATTTAATTACTCCGATTCTATAGTCGAATCCACAATCCCATGGAATGGTAATACTTAACTTTATTGTTCCGAATTCATGGTCGAATCCACGACTGATCCTATGAATTGATAATAGAACTACTTATTTTTTATTGCTCAGTTTCATGAATTATTATCCACTAAATTTTATTAACTGATGATAATACTAAACAACCGGGCATCTGGATCATCACTGAGTAAGCCCCACGAAAATGGTGTAAGTGTACTCGACAATGATGCATGACTGAGCACCCGGATGCACAAACGAGCATACAAAAACATAGACGGATGAGGAATCCTACGCAAAACTGGAGAAAACAACAAATAATATAAAATAATAAGAGGCGCCCATGGGGCCGGGCCCACCTTCCGGCCGGGAATACCCTAGCCGTGGCCGGTCCCATGCCTCTTTTATTATTTTTCCCTATTTGTTATTTTCATGAACTCATGAAAACTCCTTCAATTTAGCAACTTTCCTTGTTTGTGCAAAACTCATGAATTCTCCATAACTTCATGGACTCATGAAATAATGTTATAAAATAGGGAAAGGTGTGCGGGACCGGGCAACTTAGCCGGCCGGCCATGCCCAAGCCATGGCCGGTCCCACACCTCACAATCCCTAGCTTTTTATAATTATTGCTCCCAATCTCATGAAACTCCTCCGTTTCAACAAAACTCACGGATTCTCCATAATTTCAAGGATTCATAAAATAATAATGTAAAATTAGGGAAAGATGTGCGGGATCGGGCAACCTAGCCGGCCGGCCATGCCCTGGACTTGGCCGGTCCCACACCTTGCAATCCCTAGTCTTTTATAATTATTATTTTCCTCAATTCATGAAACTCCTGGGTTTGAGCAAAATTCATGATTCCTTCATATTTTCTCAAATATTGCTCAAATCATGAAAAAACCAAAAGCCAACATAGTCACATGACTGGCTAGTCTCTCACGACAATTTTAAATATTAAAACACTTTTATTTTAATATTTACAAAATATTTATGAATTGAGCATACATGCTCATTCCAACAAAAATCTAGAATTTCAGTCAAGATGAAACTCTTCTGAAAATTCACAATGTTGCTCGAACGCACATCAGAAAATACTAAACTCACAGTATGGAGAAACTGACACCAAGGCAACATGTGCATGCCCTCGTGACCGACCAGAGTCATTCCTAAGGCTTGCACAAAGCCGTTCCCACATGTTTTCATAATTCTGACCTAATTTGCTCAATTGCTCATATTGGTCCCAAACTTTCCAACCAATCTGGGGATTGCTCAAACGGCCAACAATTGGTCACATGACCACCAAGATCCGGTCCCATGGCCTCTTGGTTGGTCCCCATCTCTCATACCTAGGCTTTCTCACCTAATGCTGAACCCAACAATATTTCAGTAAAATGATGAAACCGGCATTTAATCATCATTTTTCACCAACTCCTAAAATGACAACCCTGGCGCGTGCTCACTCGAGCATTGGGCACCACATGGACGCCCATCATCCCATGTGATCAGTCCCTCTATCATTCAAAACCTATTTTCAGCGATTCATCAACTATGATCTGAAATTAGGGTTTCAAATAAATGTTCTACGAATCATCATTCTGTGCAAGATTCAAGAACTAATGGATTTGTATTAATTCAGCAACTAACATATGAATTAATCATATAATATTCTGTATTCTACCAATATTATAATATTTTATTGGGTCACGCCACCAATAAATATTTCGTCGAGCAATACTTTGTCAGTTGCTCAAATATTGTTCAGTTTTCAATATCTAATAATTTATCAGTAATTTTTCGAATTGAGTAACACTCGCTCAATTGCACGTCAAATTATCAACATTCAGTATTTTTTCAAATTGAGCAATACATGCTCAGTTGCACGTCAAATTATCAACGTTCAGTATTTTGTTGAATTGAGCAATACTTGCTCAGTTGCACGTCAAAATTAAAAATTTTTTCGAATTGAGCAATACTTGATCAGTTGCTCGAATATTTATCCAACTATCAATATTCAGTAATTTAACAGTAATTCGTCTAATTTAGCAATACTTGCTCAGTTGTTCGAGTAATCTATGTATATTCAGTAATTTAATACTCATGAATCATTGAGCATTCGTCAATCATGCTCGATTCAAAAAAAATTAGACTCACTGTCTAATCAGTCGACGAATTAAAACACGTCTACCACTCAGACTCCACGATTCGTGAGACATCAATCACCTCACAAATGGGGGACATCACTCACGTTTTTGGTCTAGCGGTCTACGGCACGTGGATTCATCCACGACGAGAAATGTGCGTAAGTCGTGCAAACGGTTGAAGGGGTCAGCAAAGTAGTGGGTGCACGATCAGTCAAGTCTCCACACGACATGGAACTGACTTTATCACGATCTCTCACTTTCCCACTCTTTCACTCAAGAAACCGTCACACTTACAGGGATTAATGTGTTCACTACTCTGACAATATAAATAAGTCTCTGAAACCATGATTGAGGGACAAGATTCGAACACTCGAACATCAACAATCGTCCACATAAAATTTCTCGAGTAACTACTCTCAAGAATTCATCAATCCACCAGAACTTATTCGAACTTATCAGTTCACCAATTATTGTAGAAACCTTCAACACATCCACAATCCTTGATCATCACTGATCCCACACAATTCTCAGCTTCCCTCCTACAAATCAACCAATCTCCCTCTTTGCGACTGAATTGACTCTGGAACGGCCATTGACTTGGTTTAGGACGGAGTCCTACAGATTGATCTCTCGAATTTAAGCACTCCCTTTGCAGTGCATCTGTGTGAGGTTAAGAAGTTTGCTCGGTTGAGGAATCTCGACAACACGCTCGTCTCTTCACTTCCCTAAAAAACCAGCGACTCGTTTTTCCCCATCTACGGATTGGCGACCACAATGGGAGATTAATATCTCGGTTGCAATCTCACATTCTCACAATATGGTTGATCTTAGGTTAGGTTCAGTTACAAATTCTAACACAAACAACGCTAGTACTAGCAACAACAATGGAATTCCAGAAATTATTCCCGCTTCCCACAGCGGTGGTGACACTACTCCTCCTCGCACCAATGTAGAAAGTCACCCTCTCTTCGGTGGGCATCCTGAGGAGCTCATAGAAAATCCACCCACCATCGGTGATCTCATGAAAGTCCAGGAGGTTCTTGCTAAGAATCAAACTGATATGGCTGCGACTCAGAAGGAGCTATGTAATTACCTCAAAACTCTCACTGACAAGATGTCAGAAAAAACTCAGGAAAAGGGAAAAGACAAGGAAGCATCTCCAGATCCCGAAGTTATTCCAGTCCCTGACGATGACGAATCCCGCAAAGCTGCAGAACCTGAACCCGCTGGTTTCATCACTCGTGAAGACTTGGAGAGTTTTATGGAGAATCGGGGAAAGGGCCTTGCGCCATCTGTACACCGTCATCAACCCCCATATCCTGCTACCACGCAAAGAATCCCTCTTCCAAAAGGCTACACTTCTCCAACGTTCACACTATACAATGGAACGGGGAATGCTCGAGAACACGTTTCTCGATTCTTGGAAGCATTCGGAGAGCATGAACACAACCATGTTGTCCGTTTGAAGGAATTCTCAAAATCCCTGACGGGTCGAGCATATACTTGGTACAACAACATTGCACCAGGAAGCATAACCAATTGGGGAGAGATGATTAATGCTTTCTACAGGAAATACTTCTTTGTTTCTGAGCAAGTTACTCTTTCCGACTTAGGAAGGATGGCTCAGAAGAATACTGAAAATCCAAACGACTACGTGAAGAAATTCAGGATTCAAGCTTTGGATTGTCATGATCCTAATGTTACTGAACAACAACTGGTGGACTTATGCATTAACGTGATGATTCTAGTATACAGAGCCTTGCTGGAAAATCCTCGTTTTCAGACTTTCTCGGAACTTCATGAAGCGGCCAAGCGATCGGCAACTACTGCTCCAGCTTTACTAGAAAGAACCAAAACCGTCAAAGTCGAGGAGTCGAGCACTCGAAGAACCACCCCCAGACGTTTAATCAACAAACAATACAATGTGGAGGCTTCCACGAATGTAGCCGAAGGGAGCAAAAGAAAGGCTGACGCGCAGCAACATAAGGATACTCCTCCGACGTCTACGAAGGCACCAAAGAAGGACAACCAGACTCGAAACGCACGAACGTCGGCTTAACGTCAACAGAGTGATCAGGAAGCACCAGACTTTCCTTTTCCTATTGAATAGGTGGTCGAGTTGTTGGAAGTATGGATTCAAGATGGTGCGATCAACCTACCTCCTGTCAGAAGGGAGCCAACAGATGAGGAAGTGGAAAATCCGCATTACTGTGGTTTCCATAGGTATGTCAGTCATCTGACCAGTGACTGTCGAAACTTGAAATGTATATTCAAAGAAAATGCCGATTCAGGAGAGCTGGGGAGTGAAGGAGTGCATAAGAATCCTCTCCCAATCAGAACTTTTACAATCTCCGAACAGACGATCAAAGAAGAAGTCAAATCCCTAATTGATCATGTCTGTGAGTTACTGTACTTATCGAAAGCTCAAAAAAATGATATGTTTGCTGCATTTAACCACATTGTGTCCGGGAAACGATTAGACATTCAGGAGATACCCCCTGAACCTCCGGTAACAGACAAAGAGATGTACGACTAGGGACTTCTCACCACAGTTCACCTCAAGGGGAATGAATTCAAGTAAGTGTTGGTTGACGTTGGCACTGCTGTTAATATCATTCCTCTATAGACTCTCAGAGCCGCTGGTATCACCCGGCAAGAAGCAACTCACGCTCGTGTCTCAATCAGAGACCATGAAGGAATCTCTAGAGATGCTTACGGCCACATCATCCTCAAAATGAAAGTTGGAGAAACCTGGTCAGAAACAAAATTTCACATAATCCGAGAAGATCCGGGATATGACATGGTTCTGGGACGTACATGGATTCATGATGGAAAAGTTGTTTCGATGTCTTCATCTTCAGTTGCACAATTCTCCGTTGAAGAAAGCTCTGACTCAGAAGATGATCAACCGTTCGAGCATTTGGGAAAAGTCGAAGCCTTGATGGAACTCACACAAAAACCTGGGGAGAATTCTCACGAATTCGTCAGAAGGTTTCGCGCTTAGGCAAGTCTTATTGCCCTTGATGCATATGTATTACCAACTTTCAAATATGCTACCCTAGTCCGAGGACTCAGTTCTGCTCAAAACCTAACTATCACCAAGCGCTATGAGTGGTTAGTTTCACCTCAGCAATACTTCACCAAATGGTTAGATGCAGAACCTCTCCAAATCCATCATCTCACTAACACGGTCATCGCTAGGATAATGACTGAGTTTCACAATCAATATCCTAAATATTTTCCTTTGCACGAGTGTCCACATGTGCCACAGAATTGGAAAGCTCCACCAACATGGAATCCTACTATACGAGGAATTCCGAGCCAACAGAAAATATTCAAAGCACGGGTAACCAAGCCTAACAAATTTCATGAAGGAGATTTGGTTCTTAAGGCAACCAGACGCAATTTACATTCCACAAAGAGTTCTAACTGGGAAGGACCTTTCATGATTGCCAAGTCAGTTGCTGGAGGATACTACAACTTGGCTAGCATCAAGGGAAAGACAAGTATCCCAGTATTTCATGAGAATTGGCTCAAGATTTTTGACGCATGAAGCATTCAACATTGGGTGTTTTATGTCTAAGACAAACGCTCAATACATCTGACGTTTTCACTTTAGGATTTTCTTTTACCTGTAATTTCAATTCCTCCAAAACGTTTGCAATACTTGCATCCAGCATTTGAATTCAGCAATTTATCAAAAGTTCTTTATTTAAGAAAATCTCTTTCAAACCCACAATCCAAAACAAAATCCTTAGTCACTCATAAATTCAAAACCAATCAAGAAATCAAAAATAAAATCTAAAAGCCTCACATCTCTCAGAAATCCAGGGTTCAAGATATCAGGGGAAAAGAACTAAAGAAAGTCAGCAAAATAAGATTTCTGCTTTTCTACATCCTCCAAGACTTGCAAAGCAGCTTTCTCCGCCTCCAACTTTTTGGTCAATTCAGCAACTCCATCCATCTTCTTCAGCACGACATCACTGGTTGCGAAAGGAGTGCCACCTTCTACTGTTTTCCTAATAGCATCAAGCTTTTCACGAAGCCACCTCAAATTGAAGCCAAGTTCTTCAGCTTTCTTCAAGTTGTACTCCCAATCAAAGAGTACATCCCGGGTGACAACATTTCTAGTTGTGATGCGGATATCATTTATAACACGCAGGATGGATTCTACTTCCTTGTGAAGAAATAACTACGCTCAGGATCCTGAGTAACAATGATGTGTCCATACATCTCCCACAGTTTCTCGTACATAGCAGCATATCTGATGGGAATGCTGAATCCGCCAACAAACTTGTGATATGGGAGTAGCTCACCAAATGAAGGAGGAAAATAAATCCCTGCAGTTGGATACTCGTGCACTATTATCCGGTTCTCAGTCACTGGAGCAGCAGCATTAGTAATCATAGGGACGACTTCAATAGGAGCAGCTTCTTCCATTCTCGATTCGGGTTCCACCATCTCAGACACAATTGGAGTTTCTGCCACCTCCACGACATCAACAACCAGCGTTTTATGACCCTGATGTGCAGGGATGGAGTTCACATCACTAGGATTGCCCAAACCATCATTACTGGATCCATTATTCCCAACTTCGACATTTGGCACCTAATGTGAAGATTACATGAGATTAAAATGATTCAAGCATGGAAAACCAATACAACCATAAAATTCAGAAAGTAAGTGAACTAACATCATCTGACTTCCTTATTATGCACCTAAGACATGCGCAAATAGTGTAGAAGTTATGAAACACGTTTTCAAACAAGCTCAGCTGAGGAGGTTTTACACTGCCTTGTATTCAACGGTGAACTGGGAGAAATTAGTAAGGAATTCAAGTTTGGGTCATATACCATTCTCTTCGTATGGATGTTATCTAAAACATGTAAACATTTCATGACAATCGGATGAATGAGCAGGGAGATGTGGACAAAACATTGGACAACATACAATTTGAAAAAGTTCTGAAAGTCTCCTGGAAGTTTACTGTTTCGCCTTATTCAGGCCCTAAACATACTCAAAACTCAAAAATCTTCTTTGGAAAAGCTTGGGAATTTCCTGGGCTTGAAGATACATATGCAGATCGCGAAAATCCGACGTCGAATGAAGATTCTACAACATTTTAACTAAAAAACTGAGGTCTGAATTTTCTGGTGACGTATTTCGGCAAAATTTCTCATATATTCATTGGGATTTTCATTCATTCATCAACAAATCAGCAACATTATACTTATATGAATATAATACAAGATAGATACTTACTTTAGGACCTCCCAAGTCGCCCGAAGGATTGGAATGGTCGGCATTAACATTAGTAGCATCGTTATCTCCATTCGATTCCGACTCTCGAAGGTTATCTTTCCCTCCACCACTCGAAGATGAACAAATAGGATGACCATGTTGGCTCTCCACAGCAATCTCCTCCTGGACGTGTCAACAATAATCGTCATTACTTCTATCAAGGTAAATTCATAATCACTTACGCAAAGGATACTTACATCCACTTCACTATCGGTGTTGGATTCATGGATTGTTCGTTTAGAAACAAGGTGAAGACCATCAATAACCGATGGAGAGAAATTATGAAACAAATTAATGATATTCAAGATCCTGATTACACGGACAAAGAAACCGTAACGATAAGAGAAGTGCTAACAACTCACCAAAGAAGCGGCAGGGGACTGCACATTATTCGGTATCATTCTATGAGCTGTTTTGCTTCTTCCTTATCCACCCTGGGGACTTTCTTGGAGGTCTGGAGAGTTTACATCAATTCGAGGTCTCACAACATGACCATCCTACCATGGAGTCAACAATACAATTAAAAGTGTGAATATCATGCTTTTGCTAAAATCATGAGGAAAACACTTACCTGTGTCGCATTTGGAGACGCTTTCCTCTTGTCACCACTGGAAAGGTATCTCAATCTTGGTCGATCAGAAATCATGTCAGGGGAAGGAAACTTTCGAACTGGGGACTTGATATCCATCGCAAACTCATGCAAACGCCCAAGTTGCTGACTCCAGAAGTCTATGTAACCCGGAGTCACGAAATTAGCACGATCAGAGCATGGGAATAAATACTCACCTCCCTCCACATGAGTGAAGTCCAGATTAGCCTTAAAATACTCAACCGATGGTTTGTTCATTCGGTGACTTGGGATACACTGGTCGACGCCCATCTGTCGAGATGCTCTATCAATGTTGTATTCTTCTACCTGGAACTCTCCATTCATTACTGATATCAAGAAACCGGGAGTACAACGCGATATAAAAGGTATTTCTCCATCGCTCAGACCAGCACCAATACTCAACATGACATTCTCTTCAAAAGTATTGAAAGTGATCAATTGCGAAAAAAGGGATGGAACCTACACCCAGGGGCGAAATTTGAACTCGGATTCAATGTCCAGAACGTCAGTAATACATATCTTATATTGTGGCTGCTTTGTAGACCAGCGCATGATCCTTGCGTTATTCTTCTCGAGGAAGGCATGATGAGTATCGACCCTGGGTCCTTGCAAGATGCTACGAGGAATTGGGGCGTAACTCTCAAGATGCTCCCACATCAAGGCTTGGAGGAACATGGTATTGGCGTATGTTTCGACTTTCATGAAGCCGTCGGAGATACTGGAGTCTATAACTAAAGAATCTAAATTGGTGAACAGCGAACCCAAAAATAGACTACCAATTGGAAGTTTCTCACCTTTAGCCATCTTTATGGAGAAATGAATCACAAACGACTTCAACAAGTGTCCACAATCTTCAAGGATATCCCTGGAGAGCCATAAGCATAAAAAAGCAGCAATTGTTAAAGTACCATCGACCGGTTCTTTAGGAATTCCATCCCTCGGCCACCAATATGACAACCATTGAGCATAGCAAGACTTGGGCGACTCATTGAATTCGTGCATCTTGGCCTCCAATACGTTAGATATCTCCTTCTCCTCTGCTGAAAGATCTTCAGGGAAATTACCGGTAACTGGAAGATGCAACAAAGAAACTACGTCTTCTAAGGTAACGGTGAATTCCCCCCATCTGCATATGAAGGTGTGAGTAGGAACGCACCAACTGGCAAGCAAAGCTACAATACCTGGTATGTCATGATTAATGATTAAATCCCTAGCAACTTGAATGGCTCGTGTCACTTGTGCACTATCCAGCAAGGTCCTTACACGGCTATGGCCTAGCATACGCCTTTCCCATCCAGAAAAGTGTGTCAGCGGCCTCCGAGAAAGTTTGAATTCCACATGAGAAGCCGAATAATGCTTTCCTTCCAAACAGAACCCAATTATTGCTGGAGGAGACACCGACTTGTTCTGAGCAGTGGTTCTGGGATTTATGAGCAGCCGAAACGAGGAGCTTAAGGGACGCTTTTCAGGTCTATACGTGTACACAAAGAACTTGTCCTCAATAATTGGAATGTTCTTAGTCTTGGAAGTTTCCTCTTTATCCTTAGAAATCTCAGAATCATCATTTCTGGAGGAACCATCATCTCTGGAAGATGCTTCTGTGGAAACATCCTCTCTAGAAGAAACATCGTCTTCAGAAGTGCTACGGGACTGAGTCATCTTTGCAAAGTTGTTGCGACATCCATACACGAACTTCATCAGCACAATGGAATTAAAGCAACAAAACAATTATGATGCTCACATCAATGTTTACAAAAATGGTAATCCTTAACTCTTACCTATTTACGATTTCATGAACTTAGTGATAACAACGCAAAACCCCAAAACTTGCTCGTTCTTTCAAAACCTGCAAAGCCGAGCAAAAAACTTATTATTTAAAGTCAACATTGGATTTTCATTAAACTATGAATAATTTACATAACCTTCCATGTCAACATTCGCTGATTTTTACATGTATATACACTATAAAATTTCTAAACTTATATATACTCTACGAATTCATCAACTCATAAATTGTTCGCTTTCAAAAATTTTTCATAAATCAAAATTTGATTTCCGTTTAATAAAACATGAATAAGTCACGTAGCCTTTTTAAAAAAAATTCTTGAGCCAAATAACTCACGTAAATAATTAAAAAAAAAAACATTTTTTTTGCTCAATTGAGCATTCGTTTATGGAATGAGGGTCTTTTCTATTTTTTCAAAGGTCTATATATTCTAAATAAAGTTTTGAAAGTTCATAAACAAATTTTTATCATGAACTCCAGGTCTTTTCAAAAATTCCTTTAACCCTAAGGATCATTATTTATTACTTTTATTACGAACGAACACGTTCCTAAAATATTTACAAAGTTCATGCTTCGAAAACAAAATTGGGGTTTCGTGAAACCTAATAAACAAAACTTTTATTACTGCAACTAGATCATGTCTATTCAATATTTTGTGTATCTCTTCCATATTAGGGATTTTTGCTCGTTTCCTAAACTAACGAAAAACGGGCATACATACGTTTTCTAAAAACAAATTCTTCATATATGCTTGCAACTATGGGATTTTTGTTTTGTGAAAAATTCATGAATCATGAAACACACAGCAAAAAAATAATAATTTTGCACAGACTTACCTGTCGGCGCCGGCCGGAAATTCGTCGGACAGTGATCGGACGGTGGCGGGAGCTGGCGTGAAAATTTTTCTTCCCCTGTTGCTCGGGCGTGCAATGAAGAGAACAGATGCTCAGTTGATCAACAAAAAAAATAGGGTTACTTACCTTTTATATTATTTTTATTTCCAAAACCTAAAACACATGGGTTTTCTCTTTTGGGCTTTGGGCCCACGAACACTAAACTGACCAAAACTGAGGCTTCGAGCGTCCATGATGCCTCATTTCTCCACGCTTATGAGATGACACTCTATCTTTCTATCAGGGTCCTTATGTATGCATTTTCTCGTACATGACACCATTGGGGAAAACCGAGGATTCTGAAACTACCTTTGTACGAGTGAGCTCAATCACTGATCTCATCGACTAAAAATCACCATTTTAATGCTTACTGCGGAACATGACTGTCCCTCACTAAGCAGGGGACTTAATGTTGATGGTGGATTTCCAACAAAGGACAAAACCGTAAAATCATGAGGCATGTTTTTGACACGGCTTTCAGGCATGCAACGATTCATATTTTACGAATCCATGATGAATATGTTTCTTGAAAGGCATCCACTAGCTGAGCATTCAGTGCCACGCATTTCATCATGTCCTCTATGTAGAATAACGTAATTGAGCGGTTCTCCGTAAGATTGAGAGCAACAATGCCTTCAGGACGTCGGTGACACTCACTGTTCCCTGACTACATGAGAGAGACCCGCCTCTACATAGAAGAACGATTGGACGGTTCTCCGTAGATTGAGAGCAATAACGCCTTCAGGATGTCGGTGATACTCACTGTTCCCTGACTATGTAGAGATACCGTGTATAGATCCAGGCGGTTCTCCGTAGATTGAGAGCAACAACGTCTTCAGGACTTCGGAAACTCACTGTCTTCTGACTATGCACCTTCGGAATGGGTATGACGCTTTAACTGGCTAATATCTCTTCTGCAATAGATTAATTCTGCCTTGACATTTACCACTGAATTCCCAGAATGATCTATTATTGCTCCTATTCCATGGTCGAATCCACGACCTGATCCCATGAAATGGCAATAACAATTGCTCCTATTCCATGGTCGAATCCACGACCTGATCACATGGAATAGCAATAATAATTTCTCCTATTCCATGGTCGAATCCACGGCCTGATCCCATGGAATGGCAATAAAAATTGCTCATATTCCATGGTCGAATCCACGACCTGATCCCATGGAATGACAATAACGATTTCTCCTATTCCATGGTCGAATCCACGGCCTGATCCCATGAAATGGCAATAAATAATTGTATCATCTTTTTATTCCGATTTCATGATCGAATTCACGGCTAATCTCATGGAATGATAATAGATAATTTTATTACTCTGATTTCATGATTGAATCCACGACTGATCTCATGAAATAGTAATATTTAATTACTCTGATTCTATGGTCGAATCCACAATCCCATGGAATGGTAATACTTAACTTTATTATTCCGAATTCATGGTCGAATCCACGACTGATCCTATGAATTGATAATAGAACTACTCATTTTTTATTGCTCAGTTACATGAATTATTCTCCACTGAATTTCATGAACTGATGATAATACTCAACAACCGGGCATCTGGATCATCACTGAGTAAGCCCCACGAAAATGATGTAAGTGTACTCGACATTGATGCACGACTGAGCACCCGGATGCACAAACGAGCATCCAAAAACATAGACGGATGAGAAATCCTACGCAAAACTAGAGAAAACAACAAATAATAATAAAATTATAAGAGGCGCCCATGGGGCCGGGCCCACCGGCCGGCCGACCATGCCCTAGACGTGGCCGGTCCCATGCCCTAGCCGTGGCCGGTCCCATGCCTCTTTTATAATTTTTCTCTATTTTGTTATTTTCATGAACTCATGAAAACTCCTTCAATTTAGCAATTTTCCTTGTTTGTGCAAAACTCATGAATTCTCCATAACTTCATGGACTCATGAAATAATGTTGTAAAATAGGGAAAGGTGTGCGGGACCGGACAACTTAGCCGGCCGGCCATTCCCAAGCCGTGGCCGGTCCCACACCTCACAATACCTAGATTTTTATAATTATTGCTCCCAATCTCATGAAACTCCTCTGTTTCAACAAAACTCACGGATTCTCCATAATTTCAAGGATTCATAAAATAATAATATAAAATTAGGGAAAGGTGTGCGGGACCGGGAAACCTAGCCGGCCGGCCATGCCCTGGCCGGTCCCACACCTTGCAATCCCTAGTATTTTATAATTATTATTTTCTTCAATTCATGAAACTCATGGGTTTGAGCAAAATTCATGATTCCTTCATATTTTCTCAAATATTGCTCAAATCATGAAAGAACCAAAAGCCAACATAGTTACACGACTGGCTAGTCTCTAACGACAATTTTAAATATTAAAACACTTTTATTTTAATATTTACAAAATATTGATGAGTTGAGCATACATGCTCATTCCAACAAAAATCAAGAATTTCAGTCAAGGTGAAACTCTTCTTAAAATTCACAATGTTGCTCGAACGCACATCAGAAAATACTGAAACTCTCAGTATGGAGACACGGACACCAAGTCAACACGTGCATGCCCTCATGACCGACCAGAGTCATTCCTAAGGCTTTCACAAAGACGGTCCCACATCTTTTCATAATTCTGACCTAATTTGCTCAATTGCTCATATTGGGCCCAAACTCTTTCCATCCAATCTAGGGATTGCTCAAACGGACAACAACTGGTCACATGACCACCAAGAGCCGGTCCAATGGCCTCTTGGTCGGTCCCCATCTCTCATACCTAGGTTTTATCACCTAATGCTGAACCCAATAATATTTCAGTAAAATGATGAAACCGGCATTTAATCATCATTTTTTCACCAACTCTCAAACTAAGAACCCTGGAGCGTGCTCACTCGAGCACTGGGCACCACATGGACGCCCATCATCCCATGTGGTCGGTACCTCTATCACTCATAACCTATTTTCATCGATTCATCAACTATGATCTGAAATTAGGGTTTCAAACAAATGTTCTACGAATCATCATTCTGAGCAAGATTCAAGAACTAATGGATTTGTATTAATTCAGCAACTAACATATGAATTAATCATATAATATTCTGTATTCTACCAATATTGTAATATTTTATTGGGTCACGCCACCAATAAATATTTCTTCGAGCAATACTTGCTCAGTTGCTCAAATATTGTTCAGTTTTCAATATCTAATAATTTATCAGTAATTTGTCGAATTAAGTAACACTTTCTCAATTGCACGTCAAATTATCAACATTCAGTATTTTGTCGAATTGAGCAATACTTTCTCAGTTGCACGTTAAATTATCAACGTTCAGTATTTTGTTGAATTGAGCAATACTTGCTCAGTTGCACGTCAAAATTATCAATTTGTCGAATTGAGCAATACTTGCTCAGTTGCTCGAATATTGATCCAACTATCAATATTTAGTAATTTATCAGTAATTCGTCGAATCGAGCAATACTTGCTCAGTTGCTCGAATAATCCATGTATATTCAGTAACTCATCAATATTCAACAACTCGTCGAATTTACAATATTTTCTTAGACGAGCAATATTAATACTCATGAATCATTGAGAATTCGTCAATCATGCTCGATTCAATAAAATTTAGACTCACTGTCTAATCAGTCGACGAATTAAAACACGTCTACCACTCGTACTCCATGATTCGTGAGACATCAATCACGTCACAAATGGGGGACATCACTCACGGTTTTGGTCTGGCGGTCTACGGCACGTGGATTCATCCACGACGAGAAATGTGCGTAAGTCGTGCAAACAGTTGAAGGAGTCAGCAAAGTAGTGGGTGCAAGATCAGTCAAGTCTCCACACGACATGGAACTGACTTTACCATAATCTCCCACTTTCCCACTCTTTCACTCAAGAAACCGTCACACTTACAGGGATCAATGTGTTCACTACTCTGACAATATAAATAAGTCTCTGAAACCATGATTGAGGGACAAGATTCGAACACTCGAACATCAACAATCGTCCACATAAAATTTCTCGAGTAACTACTCTCAAGAATTCATCAATCCACCAGAACTTATTCGAACTTATCAGTTCACCAATTATTGTAGAAACCTTCAACACATCCACAATCCTTGATCATCACTGATCCCACACAATTCTCAGCTTCCCTCCTACAGATCAACCCATCTCCCTCTTTGCGACCGAATTGACTTTGTAACGGCCATTGACTTGGTTTAAGCCGGAGTCCTACAGATTGATCTCTCGAATCTAGGCACTCCCTTTGCAGTGCATCTGTGTGAGGTTAAGCAGTTTGATCGGTTGAGGAGTCTACACAACACACTCGTCTCTTCACTTCCCTAAAAAACCAGCAACTCGTTTTTCCCAATATACACATCAATGCCGACAAATTGGAAGGTGTGACGATTCACTCGCGATGGCTCAAACCCTTCAATACCTAAAACGCTGTGCTACCTTCTCCTCCAGCGTTTTCCTTTTAGTATTTCCTTCATCAATTTCCCCTTTCATGCGGTGTTTGTAACTTCTCTAAAAATGATTGAACTACTTGCATTCATAATTAGGGTTTTAATTTCAATTAAGAACATCTTTCCTTAAAAATAAGTTGTCTGAACCACCTTAAAGGAAAAATACCAAGCGAATCCAAACTCTCACAGAACCATTACCCGTCGATTGAAAACCATAAAAAAATCAAACCCCCACAAAAATATCTTATTCAAAAATACTAAAGAAAGGAATATGCAAGAAAGAAGATCACCAAGCGGCGGCGGAGACACTTTGCTTCAAGAATCTCTAGCCTCAGCTTTCGCCTAACGGATTTTCTCTATTTCTCTCCTGACGTGTTATCCAACTCGTGGAAGCTCACACTTCTATACATTCAGGAGGCATGTCACAGACGCCCTGAATAATTTGCAAGGGAAAATTCCAATAAAAGGTTGGTCAAATCCTTAATTGTTGCTACTGTTTTTTCCATGTTTTGAGTTACTGTTGCCAATGACATGCGAGGCGTTTCTATGAAAGTAGCTAAACGGGAAGAAGATAACACGCCGTGGATAATTTGCAAGGGAAAATCCAATAAAAGCATTATTATATTTTGGCTCCCCTTCCGCTGGATTGTTATGGGGATGCAGGAACTGGTTCTTCGCGAAAAGGGGTTTTCGGTTTCTTCCGGGAGACTTTATTCATTCAACCAAAGATATGAAATTATCAGAGCAGCATAAACGAAGGAATGTTACTTGGTGAGACATGGCTTCAGTCGCACAAAACAAAAAAAAAAACAAAAAAAAAATTAAATATCAAAATACATCTACAAGCTACGAAAATATTGTTTTTCTCTACGGAAGGAAATCGCAAAATGGGAAAACCAGTTGTCAATAACAAACACCTTGGTCAATGACGCCTCCATCAGATCCTTTTCAAGCACTTGCCCCAGCACCTTCTCCGACAGCAAACATTCCATCCAGAAGCTATCTCAGCAGAAACTTCAACATCCCATCTAGAAGTTGTTTCAGCTTCAACATTCCATCCAGAAGCCGTTTCAGCAGCAGCTTCAACATCCCATCCAGAATCTGTTTCGACAGAAAATCCATCATATGTCCCCAAAACTTGTCCAACGACTCCAACATATGCTTCCACCGCCTCCCCATCTGCCTTGACAACATCCTCAGTGATCGCTCCAACTTCCCCAACAACAGTTGCGGAGCCCACTCCGGAAGCTGCCTTAGTCTCGCAAGCCGTGTCAGCATCTTCCTCCGGAATTTTTCCAACAACCTCTTGAGGATGCTCCAGTTCATTCACGTCAGAATCAAGGATTACGATACCATTATGTACAGGGTAATCAAACTGGCTCTCGCCCAGAAGTTTCTTAGGCTCAGTTCTTCATTGTTTCAACCGAGAAGCGAATCGCTCAACCCTGATATTGGGATGTGGAGAAGCTTCGTCACGTTGATATTTCCCGACTTGCTGGGATGCTTCATCATGTCTCCACTTATCCTCCATGTCTATCAAATCCATGAAAGCATGAGCACGCACCGGATGATGCGTAGATGGGTGAGAGACATGCCTTGTATAAACTGGCCGGCTGCATGGAACCAAGGATTGATTTGGTTTAATATTTCCTCATGTGAAGAAAACCTGGTGTTTATGGGTGAAAACTATTTCTGTCGGTTTGGGTAATTTGGGGTGTGTGGATGAGAAATGAATCTAAACCCTAAACAAATGCACTGCACGGGAGTGCTTGTGATTCGAGAAATGAATCTGTACAATTCTGGCCTAAACCAAGAAATGGTCGTTCCAGACTTGCTTCGGTCACAAAGTGAAGGAGATGGGGTTGATCTCAGGGAGGGAAGCGAAGAAGGTGTTGAGATTGTGAAGGTGTTGGATGTTTTATGACTTGTATCAGAAAGTTGAACTAGCTTGCATGATGTAAGCTATCAGTTCTGGTGTTTGAATACGATTGTATCAACACTTGGTTTCTGTCTCGTTGTCTTGTTCGGAAATAGGGAGGAGAACCTATTTATACAAGTCATTGCGCCTAACCCACGTTTCTCATGGGAAGTGGAGGAAGTGGAGTGATGGAGTAGTGGAGTCGTGGTAATTGTCACACAATCAGGTAAAGCCCACTTCTCCCATCATCACTAACCGTCCATGACTTCCTGACACGTTCTTATGATGGCGCGTTGTGCGCTGCACGATGTAAACCGCCAGACCAATACCACAGTAAGTATCCCCCAGTTTGTAATATGATTAATGTCTCGAGTGTGTGGATCGTGGGACCCACAAAAGGTAGCATGTGATGCTAGATTAAATAACTAAGTTATTTAGGAAGTCGATATTTATGAAATATCGTGTGTATTATATGCATGTAATGCATCGAATATATTCAGCACGTATGAAGCATCGCTATCTTAAGGCTTAACGGAGTAAGTCACGATTAAGCGTCTTAAAATAGCATCACGTCCGACCATCTTCGAGTGATCGTTTGGAGGCTGTACAGGTAAGCCCTGACTTGGCCGATCACTCTTTGTGGAAGAGTGGTGGACGGTGATCGTGGTGATGCCTCACTGGTCGCCTAATGATAAGCACGGAAATGCTACATTTTATACCCATATTTATATTATCTAGGACTCGATATGTTGACTAATGACTCTATTTTAGTGCTTTTGTAGGAAATACAAACGAATTCGATCGTTGAAGATTACGCGGCTAAAATGGGTGTTAATTTATAAAAATGACAATTTGAGGCTGGCCTGGTATTCTTTATATACCAGCAACGCTCATATTACTCACGGCACCAAAAGGATGTCCCCTGGAAGTTAACAAGTGAATTTCAACTAAAACCGTTGTTGTTGCCGATGAAGGAAGGATTGTTCAATATGCCTACGATTGGTGTTGTATCCAGAAGCTGAAGAAGACTGGAATTATTAGTGTGGACTGAGAGTGGTGTTGGTACTAAGCTTCTACTCATACTGAAGTTGCTCTGGAAATTTCCAGCTGGAGTTCGTGGTAGATGAAGTTGGTGGCAGTGATGTTCACGGTAACAGAACAATACAATGGTGATAATCGTGGAAGGTGGACATGGAATAGAGCCGGTGGAGTTGAAGACATGATTTGCGGCTGGATTAAACTCGAAATTCTCGTTGAAGAAGAGCACTCAGCAGCAAAGAATGAAATGAAGTTGCAGGTTGGCAGAATCGTTGGAGTTGCTGCTGGTAATGGGAATAGTGGAATAGATTGGTTGTTTACGGAAGAATTCAGGAAACAACTAATAATGGAGGTCGTCGTAATTGAAATGGAGAGTCTTTACAACATCAAAACTACGGTGGGTTCAAGTGTAGACGAACCAGTGTTGCTGCCTTGGTTGCCGTGGTTGAGTCGATGGAGTGATCAAGGAAGTTGTTGGGATTGATATTAAAGATGATGGAGCTCTTCGCAAAGTAGATGAAATTAATGACTGTCGTTCACTGCTGTTTATCGGTCAATTCAATGCGTAAATGAAGATGAATTCATGAAGACTGGAGATTGTATGAACTGTGGTCAGTTCACTGTCCAGCTTCGAAGATGAAGGGTCTGCATGTCAGCTACTCAGCCAGAGTTCAGAGATTATAAGGGTTGACATTGCAGAGATGGGGTTTACCCATTCTTGGCATTGATTAATGATCTGCAGGCGGAGACGAACATGGAATTGGGTTTGCAGGTGACGATGGCAGTGATGGCTTGACTGAACGGTGGAGGAAAGAGCTTGGCTGGCAGTAAGGGAATGGGCTTGTTATTCGAGTACGTACAGGGAAGTGTTATACACGGACAGAAAGTAGAAACTGGAGTTAGTGGTGCTGTGACCGTGGTGAATAAAGGTGAAGGAGGAGTTGGTTCTGTTGTTCGATTTGAAAACAAGCTTTGGTGATTGAATTGGGATGGACTGGACTGGGCCCATTAGAGGTAGAGATTTCCCTAGGTCTTTTGGCGACTCCTGGACAGCGTATATGAAGACAATCGAACAGAAAAAAACGAAGGGGGGTTCCGACAACTAAAAAAGAAGCTGCGGCTTCAGAGCCGAGGGGGGGAGAAAAACAAAGGGAGGAGGAGCGGCTATTGAGACACGGAAAGAGGATTTTGGTTTGAAGTTTCATTTTTAATTTTGTTTCTGATTAGCTTGTGATTTTCTTTATTTTGTTTATGGCTTTTGAGAAAGCCATGCTTCACTAGATTTCTTGTAACTAGGGTTTTTATGGTTGAAACTACTTGGGGTATTAGGCTATTTGAATTGATTAATTGAGCAAAAAAGACCATTATGATTTGAATAGATTAATCTTTGAATATTGTTTATTAGTTGATTGAAAAATTAGTTGTTGCTTCACCGGTTTTAAAACCTTTGTGCTTAATTGATGGTTCTACAAATATATTTGTTCTTATTATTTGATAATCTATGCTTGGGTTAATGTCTTTGATGGGTTATGCTTAGAAAATCCAGATAATATTTGTGAATCAATATTTTAGTTTCGTATAACTTTCTCGCTAACGCAATTTGATGGTGCATGCTTGGGTTTAGTCTTTTGATGTGCCATGCTTAGGGTGTCCCAGTGATATTTGCGACGCTATTACATATAATAGGTGATGTCGATAGAACGAACAATAAACATATGTTCATAATTATGTTTCATTTCAGGAATTAAATAGAGATAGTAGTGGATACCATGAAACCCTGGTTACAGACTTTTCCTTTGGATTTATTTTATTAGTTTACTTAATTTTTTTATTTCATTTCAATTCTAAAAATCCAAAAATATTCTTTATGTTCTTGATTAGATATATTGATTATCAGTATTTCCACCGCTCCCTGTGGGTTCGACCCGTACTTGCCTTTATCTACTAGTTAGACACCGTGCGATTGCGGTTATCACATATAGGGAAATCCCGAAAGCCTGTCACCTAACTCCTGTCTTAGGATGTCCTTCCAAGCTGGCGAAGTTGGACGAACGAGATGACTTGCGACCCACATCTGCGACCGTTGGATTAGGGTTTAGGAGGTGCTCAAACACCAACCTTTAGCTTGGTCGAATCCAAGCAGGGGACGCGTGTTTGGCATGACCGATTGGTCATGCGTGTAGACGGCATGCCGGTGTACACGTCCGTACCTCGCTGTCCCATGGATATGCGATCTAAGTCACTCAATTTTTCCGGTAAAGTTGAGTGGTTGAGATCAGTTTGCAATAGAAAACCCGTGACCATGCCTAGTTTGGGCGCACGAATCGAGACACCTAGCCATGGTTTGTCTTGATCGGCCGGACATGGAGATAGATGGGTCCACATAGATCATGTTGATACTCTCCGGACCTGCTTAGTCTATTCCTGGACCCTTCATCCAAGCTGGCGAAAACGGATGCTCGCGATCAATTTGCGACATATGCATGTCGCAAACCCTAATTAGTGTTTCCGTCCGGTTGCGTGCATGCTAGTTTTGCCGACCGAAATTGCACCCTACACTCCTCATCTGGAGAGGTCGATCATGTGGGACCCACATTGGGCCAATAGTGAACACGCCAATACCTGTCTGGTGGTTATAGGTCTGATCTAAGACATCCAATCATGCTGGTGAAGTTGGATGGTCGTGATCAATTTAAGACCTTTAGTGGAATTTCCTGCGACCCTTTGAACCTCACGCCGGCCGAACTTCGGGCAACTGTATGTGATTATGTGGCTAGGTCAGGGGAGGATCGATTATGCAGGCGTGAAGGGGGCCCGCCGGTGTGCAAGACAACGCTTGTCCAACCGTCCATGGGACGATCTACGGCGTCCAACTATGCCGGTGAAGTTGGAAAGACGTGATGAATTTGAGACTGCCGTAGGCGGCCTTTGTTCGTACGACTCCTCTAAGCCGCTCCATACCAGCCTGGACGTCCAACTTCTGGATGGTGTTCGGTGGTAGTTTAGGAGGCGTGGTAGGTATTCGACCAACCAGGGCATAAGCGGGCCCACTGGTGGTCATTAAGGTGGTAGCCTGCTCCTGCTGAGGATCGTCTAGTCCGGTTAAATCATGCAGCCAACTTGCGTGGTCGTGATTATTTCTGACACTGAGATGGACAGTCCAGATGCTCGATCGGGCTAGTATAACATACCGAGAGATGTATGCTCAATCGGGCTAGTATAACACACCGAGAGTTGTAGCCTGTATGGGTATTTCGTGCATGCCTCATTAGTGACACTTGGAGATTCGTGTTACTCTGCTGAGAGCAGCACTCTGTCGTCATGCCGCACCAATAATGAGAGTTCAGCAGGAACATCACAGGAAATACAAGGCTGGTCATGCATTAATTGATAATGCTATAAATTCACAGAATATTGGGATTGTTGTCATATGCTCCATTCTAGGTGAATTAGGAAAATGAAGAAGTATTCATCACTTTATTAATGGCTTTATCCTCTGTAGGATGTCAGCGTATAAATTCGATTTTACAATTTTACCCTGAACTAAAATCCACCATCTACATTATGTCCCCTGCCTAGCACATAATGGTTGCACTATTGTGGGGTAGGCATGAGATGGTGACGTATACGTGTGAGAAAGACGAGATAAATAAATCTTACCTGGAAGAATCTTTGACCGGCCACTAGCAATTTTCCATGTGAACCGTCAATACGAGCATGAAAATTTTGGGTAGGACCGGTTTCCTTTCTTGGGCGTTCGAATCAAAAGAGGAATCATTCTTCTATTGGGATTCTCCAATTATTTGTCTATAAAAGGGACCGACCCCTTTCCTTTTCTCACATATTTTTTTTTTTTTTGAAAGGTAAAACCCTAGTTCTTAGGTAAACCTCTTCCGCTCTTGATGAAACACATCCCATCGTAGATGAAACTTCTTCGTATGATTAATTTCGATGAAGTTGATAGCAAAACCGCGAATATTGCTAGGATTTCTTAGTAAAACAAGTTGTGAATCCATGAATATGTTGTTTTTGCTTCTTTTTTCCACTGTTGCATGCAAAACCTAGCTTTTAGGCTATAGCTTGAAAAACCCTTGGCTTGAATTTCGTTGACACGATTCCCATGAATAAAGAAAACCGTGTTATAATACGTGCAAATGAATGCGGGCCCCACCATATGCTCGGTTTAACGTGAGTCCCACTATGTACGCCTGATTGAACATCGACCCTATACCAGCTTCATGACCTCGACATGCCTTGCTTGCTGACGTGGACCAATACCAGACTTGTGACCTTGATCGGTCCTGACTGGCTTTGCTTGCTGACGTGGCCCAATACCAGACTTGTGACCTTGATCGCCCTTGACCAATACCGGCTTGACGTGACCCAACACTAGTGTAGGATCCAAATATCGCACAATGGTAAGAGTTTGCGAAATTATAGATAGAGCTTGCGAGAAGGTAGCGAAGCTTGCGAGAATGTAGTTTGGGCGCGAGATAATATGAGTTGTACTCCACTACATATGAGCTGTCATCCACTATGTAAACACCTATATAAAGGGAAAGTCAGAGAGAGAGAAGAAGTTTAGAATTGGTGTTATTATTATTTCCTTCTTCTTCCTCTACCAACTTAGAGATCCAAATACTCATTAATGGAGTCTTCATGTAATCAAGATGTAATTACAAACAATCATAGTGAAGATCCCTAACCCCGTGGATGTAGATCAAATTGATCGAACCACGTAAATATTGTGTCTTATTTTTTATTTTCATTATCTTTATCTTTATTTTCATATCAAATAAGTTTAGATCTAGAAATCATAGTCATGATAATACAAGGGGTGTGTTGTAGGATTTCCTGCAATTACATAATGGCGCTAGAAACAGGGACGAGTAAAGGATTTATCCTTCCTGTAACTTGTTGATTCAAGAAATTTTCATGAAGATTAGCTATTGTTCATATTTTTCTAGATCTACAAAATTTAGGTTCAAAAATGGAAATTTTATGGAAGAAATCACACTTTCAGGGAGTAAACATCATCAACAATTCAAAGACATGAAAAGAGTGAGAGAAAAAATTAGTTGTTGTGGTGAAATTTAAGGAGAAAATGGAAGTTTCAGTGGAAGATTTTCATGTTCAGGAGAAGAAGGCAAATGTGAAAGAAGTTAAGGAAGGACGAAGAAAAGATAAGAGGCAGATGCTGCAATTTCTATCACAAATAGAAATTCACACAAATGGTTTGAGCTGGAGCGAGTAAGCGATAGGTCACGGGTTCGAATTTCGCAGAGACACATATTTTTCATTTTCTTCTCATTTGCATGGGAGAATAAAAGAATAAGAGAAAAACATTGTGCATTTATTTCGCAAAGAGATTCTTGAACAGTTGGTCAAAAGAACAATATGTACGTTCGTGGTCGCAAGTTCGAACTTCCCTGCGAGCATAGTTTTCTTCTTTTTACAGATAGCTAAAAAATAAATAATTTCGCAATTGTTTCATTAGTTCGCAAACAAGAGGTAGCACAGTTGGTCAAGCTTCTCTAGAGTGAGTTGTAAGACTCAAGTTCGAATCCCTCATCAAGCTTAATTTTTCGCACATTTTGAAATCCTAAAGGCGAAGAAATGGAATAAAGTACAGCATTGTGTGTTTCTTTCGCAAGCAACAAGTAGCGCAGATGGTCCGAGAAGGAGTATGCAAACTAGAGGACATGGTTTCGATTCTCCCTGCGACCAAATAATTTTTGCTTCGTAAATATTCATTTCGCACAGTTGGAATTTGATTACTTCGCAAGAACTTTGATTATTTCGCAAAAGAGGCTTAGCACAGTAGGTATGGTGCGAGAAAATCCAAGAAGCATATCAAGGGTTCAAGTCTCACTTCTCACACTTCTTTTTGCTGCGCAAAATTCATACATTTCAAGGCATTTATTCACTTCTTTGACAACAACAGCGACTCACATGAAAGATAAGTACCACTTCCTTGAACATTTTACTTTATACTAAGAACGAATAAAAAGATTTTTGATTTGATTTACAAAAAAGCGATTCAATCGCACGATTACAAAGATTTCAAGATTTCAAAGATTATAAAGATTACTAAGATTTCCAGATTACAAAGACTTCAAAATTACAAAGATTGCGAGATTTCAAATTACAGAAAACTGAGAAAATTTAATTTATATGTTTCTCTAGAATATTTCCTTTACATAGAATAAAAAGATTTTTGATTTGATTTACAAAATGCGAAAAAATCGCAGAATTACAAAGATTTCACAATCACAAAGATTTCAGAATTATAATGTATTAGAACTTCTCTTGAATATTTACTTTGCTTCAAATGATATGATATTATGAGAATGAAAGAATGAATGAAAGAATAAAAGAACAAAGAAACGCGAAAATTTCGCAAGAGACAATCTAAGATCCATAAAAATCTAAGATTAGAATTGGGAGAACCTTTATACCGTACACCCTAGTTCGCGAATAAAATTTTGAAGAGGCAAATGTAAGACCTAAAGTACGTCATAGAAGGGGGTACCTGTAGCATGACTCAGGGAAAAGGTTACACCGCCCCTGGAACCTGAGTCATGGAGATTTGGGGTCAATAAAGCCCATCCTGGAGAGGCACCTTGGATTCTCAGCCTAAGCATATGACTTAGGTTGGGCGACTAAGGTAATAAGGACTCTCCCAAGGAGTGCAGAATCTGATCAAAGCGCCGAGGTACACGGTTGAGTCAAGAGTGCCAGGGGCGTTTGAAGCATCCTTGCCATTCTTGACAAGTCTTGGCTTATACTGCACTCGTCCCGAAGAAAATCCCACTTAGGGTGCATTCTCGTAACCATAAGCCCTATAGGTAAAAGGGATAAGAGGCTGCGAAAACAACTGGTTGTTGTTAAGACCGGATGGGAGGAGCTAACCTTGTATGGTAGAAGTACGCCTCCTTGAAGGGGAAACCAGGGGGGAGATAAGGGCGGCACCCTCCATTAGGGAGATCATAAGTGTCTTAAGACGCAAATGTCATGAGGCTTTTTACTCGCAAGGGTATTAAGGATTGTCATATTTGTGCAACAATCCTGAAGAGGCAATAATACTAGAGAAAAAGATAAGACGAGATCAATGGGTCATTGCATGAAAGTGTGAAGACGATTTCATCGCAAGACGACAATGTCCTGGGGCTTTATTTTCGCAAGAATATTTAGGCCTGTCATATTGTCGCAACAATCCTGAAGAGGCAATAATACAAAAGAGAAAGTTAAGGCAAGATCAATGGGTTTTTGCATGAAAGTGAAAAGACGTCCTGCGATTTTGTCGCAATGACAAGAGGTGGCAAAATAAGACCTTTAACTAGGAAGGCAAAATAAGACCACATAAGAAAATGAGTAAGCAAGTAAGCTTGTGAGAACGATTATACGTAAGCAAACAAGCTTGCGAATATGTACATGGAAATGAAACTGAGGCAGTGAAAATGCCGCAGACTTGATATTATGATCATACTGTTATGAGATACTAATAGTGTAGGAAAAAGGAAAGATGAAACACAAGTAAGAACTTGTGAGGAACAATAACTACACGAAGAGGAATGCATACACTAAAGAAAAAGCCAGAGAAATGGAGAATGGAGGCAATTTAAAGCTATATCAATTTTAGCGTGCAAAATGAGATAAGTAACGCAAACATTAACTATACATTGCAATAAATAAGCATTCTCATCATACAAGCATCATACTCGCATCATAAAAGCATTGCAAAAGCATTTTATGGCATAAACATCGCATACACATTTCATAACATAATCATCACATAAGCATTAGATTCGCAGAATTGTTCAGAATTTCGCAGGATTATTCAGAATTTCGCAGAATTGTTCAGAATTTCGCAGAATTGTTCAGAATTTCGCAGAATTGTTCAGAATTTCGCAGAATTGTTCAGAATTTCGCAGGATTATTCAGAATTTCGCAGGATTATTCAGAATTTCGCAGAATTGTTAAGAATTTCGCATAGTGATTCAGAATTTCGCAGAATGATTCAAAATTTCGTCAAATGTGTCAGAAGTTTGCAGAATATGATTATTCCGAACGATATGATTATTTCGCTCAATTATTTCACACAATTATAAGCAACTTGAAGAGATTATACTATCGCATGAGCACAACACATGAGACGGAGGCAAGATAAGAATGAGGAAACAATTCGCACATTCAACATTTTCTCAAGGATTCTACCTTCATAGATAAAGAACAGAGGCAACTATGGATTACCAAGAAAACATTTTATGTTCTTTATCTCCTCGGCAAGAATCATTTCCAAAGTGTACGTACAACAACGAGAATCCTCACCAAAAATGAAGTAATAATTTCGCACGAATAGAGGCAATACTTATTATTCAAGGACAGATACTTCTTATTTACTTCGCAGAGTTCTTCTTCTATTTCGAGGATTGAGTACTTCTTATACTTCTTCAAGGATACTTCATACTTCGAATACTTCAAGAGATGATACTTCTTATTTACTTCGCAACGCTCCGGAACTTCACAAAAGAATATAGGAAAGTACGTACTTTTCAAGTCCAATATTCTTTCGCTCGTTCCTCCAACAACTACTACTACAAAGTGGGTTTTTCCTTAAAGATCGCTCTTCAAGCGATATTCAAGGAAAAAGAGGCAGGATCCAAATATCGCACAACGGTAAGAGTTTGCGAAATTATAGATAGGGCCTGCGAAGTTATAGAGAGAGCTTGCGAAAGGTAGCGAAGCTTGCGAGAATGTAGTTTGGGCGCGAGATAATATGAGCTGTACTCCACTACATATGAGCTGTCATCCACTATGTACACACCTATATAAAGGGAAAGTCAGAGAGAGAAAAGAAGTTTAGAATTGGTTTTATTATTATTTCCTTCTTCTTCCTCTACCAACTTAGAGATCCAAATACTCATTAGTGGAGTCTCCATGTAATCAAGATGTAATTACAAAAAATCATTGTGAATATCCCTAACCCCGTGGATGTAGATCAAATTGATCGAACCACGTAAATCTTGTGTCTTATTTTCTATTTTCATTATCTTTATCTCTATTTTCATATCAAATAAGTTTAGATCTATAAATCATAGTCATGATAATACAAGGGGTGTGCTGTAGGATTTCCTGCAATTACAACTAGCCTACTGACATTATATCAGTCTTGCTTGCATGGCCCAATACCTGCTTGACTGACGTGATATCAGTCTTGCTTGGGGATATTAGCCCTGTAATCTCGACCGGTTTCGTGGACTTACCAACACCGGCCTCATTTGCTGACGTGGCTCAATACCAGCCTTGTTTGGATCCAATACCAGCCTTGCCTGCTTTTCCATCTTGGTGTACGTGAATGTGTGTCCTTCTCGGCCGGGACTATACATGATACGCGTACAAGTACTGACTCCCCTGCTTCTTCTTTATTGTAGAATGAACAAAAAGGGCTCCTGCTAAGATGTCTTCTGGGATAATGCTGATGCCAAGTCAGGGAGTGTTGACAGCTTCAAAGATATGCCAAACTTAGACGATGAGTTGTTCACCGTGACTTTTCTGAATATTAGAAAACATCCTTCTTACATGATAGTCCTTCTCTCTAGTTCAGAAAATATGGAAGCTGATCCATCATCTTCTTTAGCACTTGTGATGAGATTCTGTCTTCAGAGAAATGAATATCCACCTTCACCTATTGACTTCAAGATTTGTCATACTTCGCTGGGCCCTTATGAAGGATGGATGAGACGCATGCTGAATAATAAGAGCATTAAAGCCAATTTGATTAAAGCGCAAATCCTCGATGCGGTCATGGCATCCGCCACTCTTCAGATTAAGAAGGATGTTGCAGGCTTGATCACTTTCATTTCTCGGTGGCGTCCATCTACTCATACATCCATATGTAGATGGGGAGAGATGACCATTACTCTGGAAAGCGTTGCTGCATTGATGAACCTGCCTGTTTCCGGAAGCTTCTTTTATAAACTTTCTGATGCAGAACGTCGCGATTATAATGCTATACTTCGAAAGGCGGGAGAATTTGATGACCTGTAGAAGGAGAAGAAAGATACGAAATGCTTTTACACTTGATGGGTGTCGGAGTGGTCTCCTGCAGACCCGAAACCAGATCAGGAGTTGGAAGATGAGCTCAGCGTGATTGCATTTCTGTCTTTGTGGCTATACAGGGACATATTTGATGACGACTCTGGAAGGAAGACCATAAGAGGTGATCTTGTTAGGTTTGCTATCAGGATGGCAAAAGGTGAGGTCCTTCCTCTAGGTGCCTTGTTCCTTGGATCACTGTATTCTCATCTGGATGCCTTAGCAGCGGATATGCATGTATCCAATGGGTATAAGAAGGTGGAGTCGCATATCCACATCGCTTTTCTTCAGGCGTGTTTGTGGGAGCATTTCAAAAGCTATGCTCTTGTTGCTGCAACTTCACTCAACAATTTGTATGGTGGTTCGAGAATACTTCGTTGGCAGAAAAGACGTCCCAGGCCCGATGTGAAGCTCGTGGATGTCTTCGACAATGTGAAATCCATAGATTTTCGTCCATGGGGACCGATCCACCCTTCCATTGTTCAACCAAATACTTTTTCTACTGTTCCTAATGTTGTGTTGCGTACTGATGCCGAAACCGCGAGTCTTGGGGAACTTATTTACTTGCGAAGCTACATTCCGGGATATATCCCATCTTTATTTGACGAAGCATTCACCGTGACTCCGTACAATATTGACAGGGTTGCCCGAAAAATGGGATTTGAACAGGGTGTTCCATTTCTTCGTCAGTTGAAGGCTCCAAAAGAACTTTTCCGGGACATTCTTAATGCTGATACATTTTCGTCAGTGCAGAGTCTTCCTTTCTGGCCTATCGGAAGAAAACCAGCGGTAACCGATAGGTATAAGGAATTTTGGAGGGAGCAATTGTTAACCTTTCAGAAATTCTCGGAGGAGGTTGTGACAGATTCCCGCGGTGAACCATCTTATGACGTTTTGAAGGAGCATTTTCGGTTGAAACCACTCCCAGGTAAACAAACCAGAGCTGACGACTGCAGTCCCCAAGAAGGAGTGAGGTCTAAGAAGCAGGCATGTGGTTCGGTGATCCTCAATTCCTCCAATATGCAGGTATTTTAAATTTCTTTCTGTTTGATCCCTTGGTTTCGTTCTTCCTGAGCAACTTTCACTAAAGGTAATCCTTTGTTGGCGATCAGGAATCTCGAAAGAAAATGCTTTCGCAAGACTGGCTCGTAGTCATAACGAGAGGTCTGGCGATACTAGTCTTCATGAGAAGTCTGGCGATGCTGGTCTTCATGAGAAGTCTGGCGATGCTTTTAAGGAGAGGTCTGGTGATACTGATCCTCTTCAAGATAATGACAAAGATGGTGCAAGCTCGACTGAACGGAGTGCCTCCCCAAGTGGTAACCTTAGTGAACTTGTAGTCGAGGTCGTGACGGAAATCAGCATTCAGAGTGAAGTGGACATCCGGAGGTATGCAGGAGAGGCAACATCTGTTAATGCTGAGGCGTCTCCCCTTAAAGATCTTCTTGAGCAGGTTCCCATTGATAAGGCAGTCATGGTGACTTCTTCTGAAAGGCCTCTTGCAGCTGACAAGGTTCCTGATGAAGTATTGGCAAGGCAACCTGTTGTTCCTGGGGCTATATCCGATCCTCCCTTTGATACCCCTCATGCAGGTCATGTGTTGGTTGGGAGATTCAGTGTGCCGGCTCAGTTCGAGGATTTATACACGCTGATATGAAAGAAGCACAGCCACATTGCTACCAGTACGAAGCTAAAAAGTCTCCTTGCATTGGTCAATCGCGTCCAAGAAGCTTTATTCTCCATTCACGGGATGAGCGTCACGACCGGTCGCAGTGTTTCTGAGGAGGTGATTGAAGACTGGAAGTGCCACCGAGACGTGTTTGTGCAGTACAATTTCAACGCTCCTTGGTTTTTCAAAGGATTTTCTGAAATCCAGGAGCTTCAGAAACTGCAAGGCGAAATTCCTTCTGTAGACTGTATTGCTGGCCAGGAAGAAGAGGTTGAAAAATTATCTAAGGAGTTAAAGCTGAAACAGGTCGCGCTCCAAAGGATGAAAGCCGCTCTTGCTCAGAAGGACGAGTTGCTGCTGAAGCACTTTCCTTGAAGGATTCGTGCCGCCTACTTGTGTTCTTTCTTTAGATGTTTTTTTGAGTGATTGTGAGGATTTCCTTTCACAATTTGATTTCAGGTTTTGAACTTATAGGTGGTTGAATTTTGAACTGGTTTATTTTTCGAGATAATTTTGTGAATGATTTTTCCGAAAGAGTTTATTCTAAAATGGAATTTGCATCTTGGTTATGAATGATTGTATATGTCATATGAAATTGCAAATATCGTGTGAAAAAGGAAACATGAAGGGAAACAAGCATGGTGTTTGATCATTGAATTTCTTTCTCCACGTGTGGGATTCCAAGTCCCCAGTAAATTCTAAAACTATCTTTCTTGTAGAATCGTTTAATAGAACTTACTTGCTCTTTGGAACCTCATTTGCATGAAACTGAATCTTCCTGAGTAATCTCTTCAAGGAAGCCGTACGCATTAATTTCTAGAGAGGGAAGGCAACTCTTCTGAATTAAGATTCTCCTGAATAATGCGCTTCAAGGCGTTGCATTCACTGGTAGGGTGATGAAGGAATCGATGATAGTGGCAATATCTCGGATCTATCACTTCTTGATCAGTCGGTTGACGCCATATAGGAGGAAGTTGTACCTCTCCGTCTCGCACCCATGCCTCCAACAGCTCCAAGATCTTCTTCATTGGGAACGGGAAACGAGGATACTTTGAGTCCAGCCTTTCTTGCGTTAGAGGACGTTATGACGTCTCTCTGTGGATTTGATGTGGGGCACGCTTCGGAGACGGAGTTGGAAAACTAGTGTGTGTCATCATATCCGCGGCTCGCTTGACTGGATGACGGAATGCGGAAGGTGTCATAATATCATTACTGGGTGAATGAGTTGAGCGCTCCCATCCTCTGCACTCACATGTTCCTTGATTGATTTATCCCTCCTCGAGAATTTCTTCACTTGGCTGAAAGGTCGTTGTGGATTGGGAAGTCTTCTGAGCTTCGACAAGAGTCTTGAGGTACAAATCTTCCAGCAAGGCTCCGTAAGCTGCAGGTTCTTTTTCTTTATCCGGCAAACGTTGTGGCATCCCGGATAAGTCTTTTCTTCTGTGGAGTTGTCTCGAGTCTCCGTTGCCATCTGGACCATGTTGCTCGTCTCTCCTGAGTCCCCTGTGGGTACGCGCTCTCTCTGCATCTCCGCTGGTAAAGGCATGACTTATAGATAAGGATTCGGCGTTTCTTGCACTGTCTGGATAAATGCCTGTCGATCCTTCTTGTAATTGGGTTGCTATATCGTTCAAAAGGCGGAATGTTTCGCTCTGCCTTCTAGCGATGCCAGCTTGATTTTCCAGGACATCCTCCAGACTTCTAGCCACACTTCCCATGATATTTGAATCATTTATGGTTTCCGAAGAATTGAGAATTCAATTTTGCAACCGAGAGATTAACCTCCCACTGTGGTCGCCAATTGTTTAAGGGTGGAAACTATTTCTGTCGGTTTTGGTAATTTGGGGTGTGTGGATGAGAAATGAATCTAAACCTTAAACAAATGCACTGCACGGGAGTGCTTGTGATTCGAGAAACCAATCTGTACAATTCTGGCTTAAACCAAGAAATGGCCGTTCCAGACTTACTTCGGTCACAAAGTGAAGGAGATGGGGTTAATCTCAGGGAGGGAAGCGAAGAAGGTGTTGAGATTGTGAAGGTGTTGGTTGTTTTATGACTTGTATCAGAAAGCTGAACTGGCTTGCAGGATGTAAGCTATCAGTTCTGGTGTTTGAATACGATTGTATCAACACTTGGTTTCTTTCTCGTTGTCTTGTTCGGAAATAGGGAGGAGAACCTATTTATACAAGTCACTGCGCCTAACCCACGTTTCTCATGGGAAGTGGAGTGATGGAGTAGTGGAGTCGTGGTAATTGTCACACGATCAGGTAAAGCCCACTTCTCCCATCATCACTAACCGTCCATGACTTCCTGACACGTTCTTATGATGGTGTTGTGCGCTGCACGCTGTAAACCGCCAGACCAATACCCCATTAAGTATCCCCCAGTTTGTGACATGAATAATGTCTCGAGTGTGGGGATCGTGGGACCCACAAAAGGTAGCATGTGATGCTAGATTAAATAACTAAGTTATTTAGGAAGTCGATATTTATGAAATATCGTGTGTATTCTATGCATGTAATGCATCGAATATATTCAGCACGTATGAAGCATCGCTATCTTAAGGCTTAACGGATTAAGTCACGATTAAGCGTCTTAAAATAGCATCACGTCCGACCATCTTCGAGTGATAGTTTGAAGGCTGTACAGGTAAGCCCTGACTTGGACGATCACTCTGTGTGGAAGAGTGGTGGACGGTGATCGTGGTGATGCCTCACTGGTCGCCTAACTCCTGTCTTAGGCTGTCCGTCCAAGCTGGCGAAGTTGGACGGAAGAGATAACTTGCGACCCACATCTGCGACCGTTGGGTTAGGGTTTTGGAGGTGCTCAAACACCAACCTTTAGCTTGGTCGAATCCAAGCATGGGACGCGTTTTTTGCAAGACTGATTGGTCATGCGTGTAGACGGCATGCCGGTGTACACGTCTGTATCTCGCTGTCCCATGGATATGCGATCTAAGCCACTCAATTTGTCCGGTAAAGTTGAGTGGTCGAGATCAGTTTGCAATAGAAAACCGCGCGACCATGCCTAGTTTGGGCGCACGAATAGAGACACCTAGCCATGGTTTGTATTGGTCGGTCGGACATGGAGATAGATGGGTCCACATTGATCATGTTGATACTCTCCAGACCTGCTTAGTCTATTCCTGGACCCTTCATCCAAGTTGGAGAAAACGGACGCTCGCGATCAATTTGCGACATATGCATGTCGCAAACCCTAATTGGGGTTTTCGGCCGGTTGCGTGCATGCTAGTTTGGCCGACCGAAATTGCACCCTACACTCCTCATCTGGAGAGGTCGATCGTGCGGAACCCACATTGAGCCAGTGGTGAACACGCCAATATCTTTCTGGTGGTTATAGGTCTGATCTAAGCCATCCAATCATGCTGGTGAAGTTGGATGGACGTATCAATTTAATACCTTTAGTGGAATTTCCTGCGACCCTTTGAACCTCACGTCGGCCGAACTTCGGGCAACTGTACGTGATTATGTGTCTAGGTCAGGGGAGGATCGATTATGCAGGCGTGAAGGGGGCCCGCCGGTGTGCAAGACAACGCTTGTCCAACCGTCCATGGGACGATCTACGGCGTCCAACTATGCCGGTGAAGTTGGAAAGACGTGATGAATTTGAGACTGCCGTAGGCGGCCTTTGTTCGTACGACTCCTCTAAGCCGCTCCATACCAGCCTGGACGTCCAACTTCTGGATGGTGTTCGGTGGTAGTTTGGGAGGCGTGGTAGGTATTCGACCAACCAGGGCATAAGCGGGCCCACTGGTGGTCATTAAGGTGGTAGCCTGCTCCTGCTGAGGATCGTCTAGTCCGGTTAAATCATGCAGCCAACTTGCGTGGTCGTGATTATTTCTGACACTGAGATGGACAGTACAGATGCTCGATCGGGCTAGTATAACATACCGAGAGATGTATGCTCAATCGGGCTAGTATAACACACCGAGAGTTGAAGTCATGCCGTACCAACAATGAGAGTTCAGTAGGAACAACACATGAAATACAAGGATGGTCATTCATTGATTGATAATGCTATAAATTCACAGAATACTTGGATTGTTGCCATATGCTCCATTCTAGGTGAATTAGGAAAATGAAGAAGTATTCATCACTTTATTAATGGCTTTATCCTCTGTAGGATGTCAGCGTATAAATTCGGTTTTACAATTTTAGCCCTGAACTAAAATCTACCATCTACACCTGGGTTCGTCGACTTCAAAAAAATTCTGCGAAGAGTCAGAGGTATGATCATCACCGGAAGATCCCATTGTGCACTACAAAGAAAAAATACATTATGTCTGCATCGGAGACCTACATGATGAAGAACACAAAATGGAGAACTATGAGAAAAGACGCGAGATGATACCTGTGAATAGGATGGATGCAATTTTATGATGATCTATATGAAAGAAAGAATAATTGGCTCACCTGGACTGCTGATGGAAAGAGGCTTTCCGCTACAGAGATAAAGCCAATGATACGAAAATAAAAGGGTGGACGACGCCTTTTATATACATTGTATTTTGAAGTTTGAGTAGAAGAAGGTTTCTTCTTTCGGGTCATGCACAAAAGGCAACCAGACCCGCAATGCCGGCCAGGCGCTCTCCCTGCCATTCCATGACCTAGCCAAAGGAGCGTCTTCTTCACCGCCCAAAGCAACGCAATCTCCGCGCGCTCCACCAGACAAGCATCGCCATCTCCGCCCGTTCCACAGCCTAGCAAGCAGCGCCATGACTCCAGCACTCCGTGATTAAAGCCGCACTATTTCTGCCCATTATGCGACCTAGCCGGATCCATCTTCACTGTTTGGTATCCAAAGTTCCAAGCGTTGTTCCCGTCATTCCACGGACTGCAGCCAGTTTCCATCATTCCATAGACTAAAGCCAAGCGCCATCTGCATACATCCCGTGACCTAGCTAGCTTGCGTCATCCACCGATTCGCGGACCCAGTCGCAGTGTTATCTCTGCCGATCAGTAGACAGAATTCCGACGCCAACACCAGCACCCCATGGACAAACCGGAATTATGCAGAGCCGCCAATACAAGGATCACGGATTCTTCATGCCTTCCGCCAAAGGTTAGTCGAACTTCCCTGGAAATCTCTTCACGTCTTGCCACTTCGGTTTTACTCTTGTCCGTCACCATCTCATGCTTACCCCGCAACAATACCACGATTACGTGCTAAGCAGGGGACTTAATGTTGATGGTGGTTTTTAGCTTAGGGTTAAAATTGTAAAACCTTGCATATGATGTGACGTCACTCTGCAAGGAAACAGATCCATGAGTGTTAACCTCTCCGTTGGCGTATTTATTGAGTCATTCAATATATTTACATGAAATTTATCCAGATTGGCGCATGTAGCAACCATCCCATGTTTTGTAAATTTCGGCGCCTTGCCTATATTCACTTAATATAAGTTTCTTTGAATATGTGTGTGTTCTCCCTGTCTCCGTCGCCTAAGCAAGCATGGAGTGCAGGATCCAAGGGAACTATCATGTAATCTGCTGACAAGAAACATGCGCTTGGATCCACAAGATCCAATCATGATGTCATCGGAAAAAAAAGTTTAAAAAAAAAGAAAAGAAAAGAAAATTTTTTATTATTGTGTTGAATAAAATCGATCGCTGGTTCCCTTGTATATGCCAGTAAATTGATCTAGAATTAAGTTTGTCGACCGCTGGTTCCCTTGTATATGCCAGCTGTGCTGATATTAGTATTCAGACCAATAGATCAATCCAATAGGACTTTTTAGGTTTGTTTTGGCAGTAACCTTCAGACAGATATGGGAAACACCGTTCACCTTAGTCAACAGTTCGCCACTATCTACTTTCTATATCCATCTTCTTAATCTTTTCATGTGATTGTTGCTGATTAGATTCTGAGTATTGTGGTTGTGTTAACTTTCTGATAAAGCTATATTACTAATTTATGAGTGAATTGATTCGAAAGTGGGTACTTCCTCCTGTTATCATTGATTGTATGCCATCAAATAAAAAAATTATTTAGTGTCATTAAATTGTCACAAGTAGATGGATTTTGAAGTAAAAGGTTTTGTAGGTACACCTCTTGTAAACCTTCACGACACTATAACTCGTCCACTAGGGACACCAAGGGGTTCAAAGGCCTGTTATTCATGCTAAGAGTAACCGTATCCTCAGCGACACAGAGTTGTTTGTATGTTATAAAATTATTTTGTTTGATTTGCTCGAGGACTAGCAAAGTCTAAGTGTGGGGGAATTTGATAGGTGTCTAAAACACCTTAATATTTATCTATTGTTTATGCTTTCTTTGCTAAGTTTTCTTGTAAATTATGTATCTTATGTTTGTTTTTGAGTATTTAGGTACTTTGGAGTCATTTGGGACAAAAGAAGAAGAAACGTCTCTCAAAAGGACAAGACAGATTATTTCTCATTATTTGCTTTTATGTCTTCATCTCTGTCTGAAAAGTATGTCGGCTTTAGTGATGCAAATTTCTGTCTGAAAAGGACGACTGCTTTAGTGATGAATAGAAATTGAAGAGATGAAGTAGGTCTGAGAAGTAAGAGGCGACTGCTGCTGTTGGAAGAATTCGAAAGAAGAGAAAAGCGTTCACTTGGAGCAAATCGAAGCAAAAAGATCAAGTCACAGGTGCGCGAAGCAACAGGCAGTCGGTCCCCTGAAGCTAACAGACTAATGTAATCTGGGTGGCCCATATCCATTACTGGGTGCATGTGTCCATTTGTATTACTACCAAATACCCAAAATCGAGTGAGAGAAACTAATCTTCTCAATCATTCTCGTCTGAAATTCAGAGAGAGTAAAGTAAACCATGGTTGTTGCTGTCTGAGAATGACAGAGATGTAAGAGATGAGTAATGGTGAGATCGAGAGCAGGGAGAAATTCAAGTAACTGATGGGGATGGTGTTGCAGTGGCTTCGATTGAGAGATGTTGTGCTGATAATTAGGTTCTGAATTTAGGGTTTTGGTTGAATTAGAGAAGAGGGACGAGAGGAGAAGCAGCAATTGAGTTGCTGAATTAATCTGAGAGTGTGAGATGAAAGGAATTCAGAGAGGGTTTTGATGGTGATTTATTGCTGTCATTGAAGGTTGAGATTCATAAGTAGATGTTGTTGGTACAAGAGAAGCAATGGAAGAGTGGGTTTGTCTTTAATTTCGAGATGGGGGTTTGGTAGGTTTGAATTGTGTATGCAGAAGATGGGTTAAACTCGATTCGGGTTTAGATTGATCTGGTGGAGAAATTAGGTTTGATTTAGGGTTTGGTGATGTTAATCTGAAATTGATGTTGTTGCAGATCGAGAAAAAGGAGAAGAGTTACTCAGAAATTGAAATAAGGGTTTGGAGGAATTCGTTTGTTTTGCTGGTAGATGGGTTGAATTACTGGAGGGATTGATATAAAATTCGAATTCAATGAGAAGGAAATGTAGAGATTCGATGAAGTTGTGTAGCTGCAGCTAATGGTTGTTGTGTAGACAAGGAATGGAGTATGTGTAACTGATGTTGTATGGTTCCGGTGACAGTTCCAGGTGATAAGTGACCAAGGAAGCTGAGCTGGTGCTGTTATGGCAGTGATTGAGATGCAGAAATGAAACTGAAGATTTGAGGTGGTTTCAGTTTGTTGTCATCATTTCTGCTTCCATATTTGCTTTTTGTTCTTGTTTCGTTTTTCTTACTTGTTTGTGAGAATTGTTTTTCAGGTACCTATTCCCTGGCTTCTAAGTATTGGAACTATCCAAGGTGCGGGATAGTTACTTGAAGAGGCACAATACTCCAACCAACTCAAGACACGATGGAAGAACAAGAGTTAGAAGTGGAAAAAGAGTTACAACTAGAAGAAGAACAAGAGGTTCCATTCGTAGAAGAACCACCTTTTGAAGAAGAAGAAGAAGAAGAAGAAGAAGAAGAATAAACAATGGGTGATGCAAATCGTACACTCAAGGACTTGGCTTCTCACAAGTTGGATACACAACAATGGTGTATTCAAACAAACTCTACTTTTGAGATCAAGCCGGGGTTTCTTAGAGAATTACCAAAGTTTCATGGCATGGTGAATGAAGACTCAAACAAGCATCTTATGTACTTCCACACCATTGTCACGGCCATGCTTCCAGCGGATACTGATGCAGATGGTGCAATGTTGAAAGTTTTCCGATTCTCTTTGGCGGATAGTGCCATGGATTGGTTGTATTACTTGCCCATCGGAAGTGTCACAACATGGAATGGGTTGAAGAAACTCTTTTTAGAGAGATATTTTCCAGCATTAAAGGCTACTCAAATTCGCAAGGAGATTTGCGGGATGAAGCAAAATGTGGGAGCATTTTTATATGAATGTTGGGAACGATATAAGAGATTGGTGGAAAGCTTTCCTCACCACCAATTTAGTTATGCAATGATAATCCAGTACTTCTATGAAGGACTTCAAACAAGTGATAGGAATCTTCTTGACGCTGCGGGTGGTGGTGCACTAGTGAACAAAACGGTGGCGCAAGCTAGAGAGTTGATTGACAACATGGCAACGAACTCGCAACAATTTTCAAGTCGTGGTTCAGATGTGCTTCTTAGGAGAGTAAATGAAGTGAGCGAGGTCGAAGAACTTCGTCAACAAATGGGCAACATGACAGCAATGATGCAACAAGTTGCAGCCGCGGTGATACCAAAGTCTCTTCAAGGGTATGAAGACCTCAATGAACAAGCTAATGCTGTCTTTCCAAATCAACAAAGACGGTATGATCCCTACTCCAACACTTACAATCAGGGAAGGAGAAATCACCCCAATTTTAGCTATGCCAACAAGCAAGGAGCGGTTCAACAACCTACTTTCAACCGTCCGAGCGGATTTCAACCACAACAACAACAATTGCAGCAACAACAATTCCCACAACAGCAACAACAATAACCTCAAAATCATGGGTCAAGTATGGAAGAGTTGCTGAAATCTTTTATGCAAAGAACAGAGAGCACGGTTAAGGAGTTGTAAACTCAAGTTGGTTCTATGGCTATTGAGTTGAATCAGTTGAAGGCACAAAATGGTGGGAAACTCGCTTCTCAACCTATCAACCCAAAAGAGGGTGTCAATGCAATTACGTTGAGAAGTGGTACACAACTTGTGCAACCCGAAGTTACTGATTCGGGCAAGGTGGAAACACCAAAGGAACCTGTTTTGGAGGAGAAAAATGAGGATTCTCCCCAAACTTCTGAGGTACCTATTTCTAACTCTAAAACTCCGGTTTCTACTTATGTTCCTCCTATACCTTTTCCTCGTAGATTTGCAAATTCCAAGAAGGCGGAACTAGAAAAGGAGATTTTAGACGTTCTCAAGAAGATCCATGTGAACATACCACTCATAGATGCAATCAAGCAAGTTCCAAAGTATGCAAAGGTGTTGAAGGATTTGTGTACCAATAAGCAAAGGCTCAAAGGTAATGAAGTGCTAAGTGTGGGGGAGAATGCTTCAGCAATCTTACAACACAAACTCCCACTGAAATGCAAGGATCCCGGTAGCTTTGACAATCCAGTCACAATTGGTAACACCACATTTAACAAAGCTATGTTGGACTTAGGTGCATCTGTTAATGTTATGCCTGCATCTATGTATAACTCACTCGATCTTGGTCCTCTTAAAAAGGCTGGAATTGTATTGTAATTAGCCGATCGCTCTAATGTTTAACCAATGGGTATTGTTGAGGATGTTCTTGTGCAGGTTAATCAACTAGTATTTCCAGCTGACTTTTGCGTGTTAGAGATGGATGAAGGTTCACCGGACTCATATATTTCATTGCTACTTGGGCGTCCTATCATGAAAACGACGAAAACCATTATCGATGTTGACAAGGGAACGATAATTATGGATTTTGATGGAGAAATAATCCGTTTCAACATTTTCGAGACGATGAGATATCCTAGTGATGTCCACTCTTGTTTCTCCATTGATGTGATGGATACATTGGCGCAACAAATGTTTGAGTTGAATGGTGTTGATACTTTGGAAACCGTGCTCACTACAGTCATTGATGATGGTTTGGAGTATGGTAATGAGATTAAAGAAACCATTGGTTCTCTTGACTCATTACCGGAAAAATCAGCAATTAAGAATATTTCATATGCTTCTTTACCTTGAAATGATGAAAAGATTGTGCCTTCTATTATTAAATCTCCAAAGTTAGAATTGAAACCTCTTCCAAGTCACTTAAAGTACTTATACTTGGGTGATAACAAAGAATTACCTGTGATTGTTTCTAATGAGCTTAATGAATTACAAGAGCAAAAACTTCTAATGGTGCTAAGGATGTACAAGACGTCCATAGGATGGACAATTTCCGATATCAAGGGTATAAGCCCTGCCGTTTGTATGCACAAGATCCGATTGGAAGACGATGCAAAACCTACAAGGGAAGCGCAACGTCGTTTGAACCCTCCCATGATGGAAGTTGTGAAAAAGGAGATACTCAAGCTTTTGGATGTGGGTGTTATCTACCCCATATCCGATAGCAAGTGGGTAAGCCCGGTACAAGTAGTACCAAAGAAATCAGGTGTGACGGTGGTGGAGAATGATAAGAATGAACTTGTCCCAACTCGTGTGCAAACCGGTTGGAGGGTTTGTATTGATTATAGAAAATTGAATGCCACCACTAGGAAGGATCACTTTCCATTACCTTTTATTGATCAAATGCTTGAACGTTTAGCTGGACATTCTTACTATTGCTTCCTTGATGACTATTCAGGTTACAATCAGATTGTGATAGCTCCGGAGGATCAAGAGAAAACCACTTTCACTTGTCCTTTAGGTACTTTTGCTTATAGAAGGATGCCTTTTGGCTTGTGCAACGCTCCAACTACCTTTCAAAGGTGTATGGTAAGTATTTTCTCAGAATATGTTGAAAACATAATTGAAGTCTTCATGGATGATTTTAGTGTCTTTGGTGATTCATTTGACCTCTGCTTGCATAATTTATCATTAATCCTTGAACGATGTGTTGAAACAAATCTTGTGCTGAATTGGGAGAAGTGTCATTTCATGGTAACTCATGGAATATTTTTAGGCCATATAATATCTTCTAAAGTCTTGGAAGTCGATAAATCTAAGATAGACCTTATTCGTGCTCTAAACCCTCCCACTATGGTGAGGGAGATACGCTCTTTTCTTGGTCATGCAGGTTTTTATCGTAGATTCATCAAGGACTTTTCCAAGATAGCATCATCACTTTGCAATTTATTGCAAAAAAAATGTGGTTTTTAACTTTGATGATAAGTGTGTGGCGTCATTCAATCGTTTGAAAGAACTTTTGATTTCATCTCCTATCATTAAACCACTGGATTGGAGCAAGCCTTTTGATCTCATGTGTGATGCAAGTGACTATGCGGTTGGTGCGGTGCTTGTGCAGCGTGTGGGGAAGATACCTCATGCCATTTATTGTGTTTCTAGGACACTCAATGAAGCACAACAAAACTACACAACTACTGAAAAAGAGTTGTTAGCCATTGTTTTTTCTTTAGAAAAGTTTCGCTCTTATCTAATTGGTACAAAAGTTGTTGTCTTTTCTGATCATGCAGCACTTAGGTACTTGCTAATGAAGAAAGAGGCGAAACCGAGGCTCATACGATGGATTTTCCTCTTGCAAGAGTCTGATATAGAGATTAAAGACAAGAAAGGAATTGAGAACACCGTTGCGGATCACTTGAACCATCTTGTTGTGGACAAGGAAGCTATCCCATTGCGTGAAAGTTTCCCGGATGAGAAACTATTCTCAATTGCCTTTGGAGAACCATGGTACGCTGATATTGTTAATTACTTAGTTTCTAAACAAATCCCAAAGAACTTGTCTCGTGCTGAGAGGGACAAACTTAAGAAGTTAGGAAACCAATACATATGGGATGATCCATACTTATGGAAACATTGTAGTGACCAAGTAATAAGAAGGTGCGTTCCCGAATCAGAATTTAATTCTATCTTGTCTTTTTGCCACTCATATGCTTGTGGAGGACACTTTGGTAGCAAGAGAACCGCTCTCAAGGTACTAGAATGTGGTTTATTTTGGCCAACTTTGTTTAAAGATGCACATGCATTTTGTATTACATGTGATAGGTGCCAAAGAACAGGCAATCTAGGTGCCCGAAATCAAATGCCACAAACTATTAATCAATTTGTTGAGGTTTTTGATGTATGGGGAATTGATTTTATGGGCCCTTTTGTCAATTCAAGTGGGAATTATTATATCTTGCTTGATGTGGATTATGTCTCGAAATGGGTGGAAGCTAAGGCCACCCCAACTAATGATTCTAAAGTTGTTTCAGATTTTGTGCAAGCGAATATATTTGCAAGGTTTGGAGTTCCAAGGGATATAATTAGCGATGGAGGTTCACACTTCAAAAACAGGTTCTTGCAAAACTTGTTAAGGAAGTACAATGTGTCGCATATGATTGCAACACCCTACCATCCACAAACAAATGGACAAGCCGAGGTTTCCAATCGGGAGGTGAAATCCATTCTTGATAAGACGGTGAATCCAACAAGGAAAGATTGGAGTTTGAGACTCAATGATGCTTTGTGGGCGTATAGAACCGCATACAAGACACCTATTGGGATGTCTCCCTTTAGGCTTGTGTATGGTAAACCTTGTCACTTACCCGTGTAAATTGAGCATAAGGCGTTTTGGGCTATTAAGCAATGAAATATGGAGTTGGATGGTGCTGGAAGGCAAAGGAAGTTGCAAATCCAAGAGTTAGAGGAGATTCGCAATGATGCATTTGAAAGTTCACGGATTTACAAGGAAAAGACTAAAGCATTTCATGATAGTATGATTACAAAGAAACAATTCTGCATTGGGCAGAAAGTGCTTTTGTTTAATTCTCGTTTGCAATTATTTCCGGGTAAATTAAGGTCACGTTGGATTGGACCTTTTATTGTGACTAATGTGTTTTCTCATGGTTCAGTGGAAATTCGTAGTTTAGCTACAGGAAATGAACTTAAAGTAAATGGGCACCGGTTGAAACCATATTATGAGAACTTCTCTTCGAAAGTCGTAGAAGGAGTTAACCTTGTGGAAGTGCTCCCTCTGGAGGAGCCTTAACATGCGAGGAGATAGTCGGGCTGACGACTTTAAACCAAGCGCTAAGTGGGAGGAAACCCACCGGTTTCGTATCTTTATCTTTATCTTTTTATTTTTAAGCATTTTATCTTTGTTTTTGCATATCATTTGCGGAATTTCCCACCTTGAACTTTACTTTGAATGACTTAATTTACATTGAGGACAATGTAAAGTTTAAGTGTGGGGGAGCATTTATATGTTTGTATAGTTAGTTGATTTGATGCCTTTAGTAAAACAAAACGAAAAAAAAAAAACGAAAAAAAAAACTAGAAAAATTGAAGAAAAAAAAAGAAAAACTTTCTTGATAAACTCCAAAGTCTAACAACTTGTGCCTTACACTAATGGAAACATCGTGGTTGTAGGAGTTGAGAAAGCCATTAGTAGAGTTTATTCATATGAAAACGAACAAAATATAAAAATACATAATATGTTAGTTGTCACCATATCTCGGAGTCGTCACCATATCACATTCTATTTTTATTTTTCCATATTTATCTATTGTTTTTCTAAGTGAATTGGTGGGGCACGAACATCGAATTGTTATCACTGCTAGGATGAAATAGAGTGATTGAGTTGCTACAAAAAAAAAAGAAAAAAGAAAAAAGAGACCGACCAATTGACCAAAAGGAATAAATTTGACACTTGGATAAAGCAATATCTGTGTGTTCTCCCTGTCTCCGTCGCCTAAGCAAGCGTGGAGTGCAGGATCCAAGGGAACTATCATGTAATATGCTGACAAGAAACATGCGCTTGGATCCACAAGATCCAATCATGATGTCATTGAAAAAAAAATTGAAAAAAAGAAAAGAAAAGAAAAGATATTATTATTGTGTTGAATAAAATCGATCGCTGGTTCCCTTGTATATGCCAGTGAATTGATCTAGAATTAAGTTTGTCGACCGCTGGTTCCCTTGTATATGCCAGCTGTGCTGATATTAGTATTCGGACCAGTAGATCAATCCAATAGGACTTTTTAGGTTTGTTTTGGCAGTGACCTTCAGACAGATATGGGAAACACCGTTCACCTTAGTCAACAGTTCGCCACTATCTACTTTCTATATCCATCTTCTTAATCTTTTCATGTGATTGTTGCTGATTAGATTCCGAGTATTGTGATTGTGTTAACTTTCTGATAAACTATATTACTAATTTATGAGTGAATTGGATTCGAAAGTGGGTACTTCCTCCTGCTATCATTGATTGTATGCCATCAAATAAAAAAATTGTTTAGTGTCATTAAATTGTCACAAGTAGCTGGATTTTGGAGTAAAAGGTTTTGTAGGTACACCTCTTGTAAACCTTCACGACACTATAACTCGTCCACTAGGGACACCTAGGGGTTCAAAGGCCTGTTATTCATGCTAAGACTAACCGTATCCTCAGCGACACGGAGTTGTTTGTATGGTATAGAATTATTTTATTTGATTTGCTCGAGAACTAGCAAAGTCTAAGTGTGGGGGAATTTGATAGGTGTCTAAAACACCTTAATATTTATCTATTGTTTATGCTTTCTTTGCTAAGTTTTCTTGTAAATTATGTATCTTATGTTTGTTTTTGAGTATTTAGGTACTTTGGAGTCATTTGGGACAAAAGAAGAAGAAACGTCGCTCAAAAGGACAAGACGGATTATTTCTCATTATTTGCTTTTATGTCTTCATCTCTGTCTGAAAAGTATGTCGGCTTTAGTGATGCAAATTTCTGTCTGAAAAGCACGACTGCTTTAGTGATGAATAGAAATTGAAGAGATGAAGTAGGTCTGAGAAGTAAGAGGCGACTGCTGCTGTTGGAAGAATTTGAAAGAAGAGAAAAGCGTTCACTTGGAGCAAATCGAAGCAAAAAGATCAAGTCACAGGTGCGCGAAGCAACAGGCAGTCGGTCCCCTGAAGCTGACAGACTAATGTAATCTGGGTGGCCCATATCCTTTACTGGGTGCCTGTGTCCATTTGCATTACCACCAAATACCCAAAATCGAGTGAGAGAAACTAATCTTCTCAATCATTCTCGTCTGAAATTCAGAGAGAGTAAAGTAAACCATGGTTGCTGCTGTCTGAGAATTACAGAGATGTAAGAGATGAGTAATGGTGAGATCGAGAGCAGGGAGAAATTCAAGTAACTGATGGGGATGGTGTTGCAGTGGCTTCGATTGAGAGATGTTGTGCTGATAATTAGGTTCTGAATTTAGGGTTTTGGTTGAGTTAGAGAAGAGGGACGAGAGGAGAAGCAGCAATTCAGCTGCTGAATTAATCTGAGAGTGTGAGATGGAAGGAATTCAGAGAGGGTTTTGATTGTGATTTATTGCTGTCATTGAAGGTTGAGATTCAGAAGTCGATGTTGTTGGTACAAGATAAGCAATGGAAGAGTGGGTTTGTCTTTAATTTCGAGATGGGGGTTTGGTAGGTTTGAATTGTGTATGCAGAAGATGGGTTAAACTCGATTCGGGTTTAGATTGATCTGGTGGAGAAATTAGGTTTGATTTAGGGTTTGGTGATGTTAATCTGAAATTGATGTTGTTGCAGATCGAGAAAAAGGAGAAGAGTTACTCAGAAATTGAAATAAGGGTTTGGAGGAATTCGTTTGTTTTGCTGGTAGATGGGTTGAATTACTGGAGGGATTGATCTGAAATTCGAATTCAATGAGAAGGAAATGTAGAGATTTGATGAAGTTGTGAAGCTGCAGCTAATGGTTGTTGTGTAGACAAGGAATGGAGTATGTGTAACTGATGTTGTATGGTTCCGGTGACAGTTCCAGGTGATAAGTGACCAAGGAAGCTGAGCTAGTGCTGTTATGGCAGTGATTGAGATGCAGAAATGAAACTGAAGATTTGAGGTGGTTGCAGGTGCAGAGCATTAGTGTTGGTGCTGTAGCTACAAGCTAACAGGGAGTTGAATATGTCACTGCCAAGGATCTGTGATGCTGCAATGAGTTTTCAAGTTGTTGCAGTAGTGGTGTTGGTTGTGGAGCTATGGAATCTGTAGCTCAGATGAACTGGTGACTGTGAATGGGGAAGCTGTGAAGTTGCAGGGACAGCTCAATGAGGAGATGTTATGCTGGCGTTTAACTGGATCTGTTTGATGCTCAAGTGCAGGTAGTTGGAGTTGCTGCTACGGAAGGTTGTGTATGAACTGTTTCAAGTGGAGGGAGCTAAATAGATGCATACAGAGAAGGATGGAGTTGTTATGAAGCAATGAATGAGACAGTGGTGCCAGACCTAAGATGGCAAGGATGCTGCAGCTAAACTGAGGCAATGATGATGTTGATGTTTTGTGGAGGAATTGGTAACAGGTCTTGGTGGTGCCATGTCATGGAAGAGGAGAAATTGAACTGTGATGGTGGTTTAAAGTGTTGCGAGAAGTAGTGCAGTTCAGTTGGTATTGCTGGGCTGTACCTGGAGAACAAGTAGTGACAGGGTGGTCACGGAGCTGCTTTAGATGAATGTTAGGTTTACAGGTTGGTGGTTATGAGCTACGGAATGTAATGAGATGGAACTGGTGGCGATATTCCTGAACAATGGGTTATTGCAGTGAACAAATGCAGAGGCAATGGTATTACAGGAATTGGCAGGGTGTGTTATTACAGAGAAGAGGGATTTGGTGGAGCAACTTTACCGGGCAAACTTCCGGGAGAACTTTGCCGGTAACCTGAGACACTATTCCGGCAACTTTACCGGGCAAACTTCCGGCCGTTTCCGGCGACGTTTTGGTGGAGTTTCTACCTGGGTTTTTCTCACTTTTGGGCCACGTGGATTTTTATCTAATGGACTTTGAAGACTTGGACCTAATTTTGGAAAAAGAGGAGCTATAAAAGAGAAGACTTCTACAACTTTTGGGTATCACGTATTATTCTTGGAGCTAAGGAGAAAGCCGCTTTTGTTTACACACTTAGGGTTTGCTTTCGTATTTATTTTTCATCTTTATTTGATTATTGATTATGATGAACTCCATATCTATGAGTAGCTAAATCTTATATTATTGGTTAAGGATGTAGTCATATATCTACAACTTGTGCTTGATTAATGCATTAGTTTTCTTTCTTGATTATCGTTCAAATCTCTATTGTTTTAATAATCACATGATTGATGTATTGTGATAGGACTTAGATGTTTGGTTAGTTAAGTGGCCAATTAATTGAACTTGCATCCTTGTCCATAGCTATTTTAGGGTTTTTCATCAAGCGATAACCCCGAATACGAGAGCATGATATGATTACGGTTTGTAGTGATACACTCTTGTAATCATATGTAGAGTTTGACCTTTGTCCGAATTGTCATGCGCAATGTATGACAATTGCATTGATTATCTTATTTCCAAAACTTAAATCTCCTAGAAATTGAACTTAATTAGCGCAAGGCGTTAGGTTATTCTTTAGGTAGAATTCACATACGCAGCTCTAATGTGCGTGTTGATGAACTTAGGAAATTATTGGAATATCTTGCTCTCTTGATACTCTAGGCTTTTTATGATGAAGAGATTAAATTGTAATTCTAATCATGTATGCAAGCACATGTTTAAGATAGAAGATGAATTCCTTGACCAATATCTTTCTCTCATTGATTATTTCTCCAGTTACTTTGCTTTTGATTTACTTTTATTGTTTACATAAAAATCAGAAATCCCCCCAATTGGTTACTTTAGGAAATTGAATACATAATAACTACATTTGCCTCTCTGTGGAAACGAACTCTTTCTTATCATATACTTTAGGAAAGTGAAATTATTTTTGACGCATACGACAGCGATCATAGCACGAATTTCCAAATATCAAGCATAAGGTCTTTGCATAAGGTATTCAATCAGAAAGCATGATGCTCTCTGGCTATGAACTTAAAGAACTCTGCGTCAACACATGGAATTCAATCAATTACTTTTGCGCCTTGCGCAGTATACCAGACCTTGCTTGTCAAAAGTAAGCCTAGGCAAACTAGGTAATTAATCCGCCATGGATTAGTAGGTGCAAAACCTTGCCCAGAATCAGAAAACAGGGAGCCGCAGCAGCAAATGGAGGCGTGGCCATGCCTTAGGCCAGCTGGCGTCACTTGCCATTGGCCACGCCCCATCCTAAACCGGCACTATTTCCCTCGACCATTCAGGTGGCCTTAAACCTGCCACATGCACATAAGTTATGGCTGAGTCCTTACTTGTCGACCCCACTTCCTATCGACCAATCAGGTCGCTCTAAAGCCGCCACACTCACGCCAGAAGTGTAGCCACGCCCATGCTTGGACGACCCTCTTATATTAACCAATCAGGTTGCTCTAAACTTACAACAGTGTTAAAAAGGGGAAACTACGCCAGATGGTCACAAAGACAATTGGCTTTCCAAAAACCGCACCAACATGCCGAACGTGCCATGTTGCACCACTAAGTTGAGCAGCATGCCAACATGCCACTCCGCCGCACCAACATGCCAAACATGCCACTTCGTGGCAACATGCCATAAATAGCGCCTCATGTGCTAACCTACCTCCTGTTCGTGGCCAACGCCATGAAAAGCTAAAGTTAGGGTTTTCTAGTCAAAAGCACGACTCTGCATTAACCAAAAACCTAATTCCCAGTCGTAGCACAATTATGCCACTTCGACCCCACAACATGCCACGAGCCGTGTGGGACCCAGAAAGCCCTAGGGTTGGCGCCATATCATAGCCACCCACGACAATCCCCACTCCTGTGGCCGTTTCCACACTATGGCCTTGCCATAGTTCCTTTGGCATAGCTATGGCGCCATTTGCACAAAAGTATCTCCATGCCGCGGCCGCATGCCACACACACTAATTAGGGTTTCGACATGCCAAACCCTAATTTGGGCAAAGTTGCTACGCCAACCAAAGCCAAATAACGTTTCCCAGAGCGTTAGGATTGATGTGGCAACATGGCCAATGTTTCCATGGCACATGTGGGTATAACACCGAGGTGCCAAAGTCTAGCGGCCATGGTTATGCCAGACGCTACTTCGTGCCACTGGCATGTGCTAATTATGCCAGCCACGCCGTTATGCCGCAGTCACGCCGCACGTGCTAAATAGAGTTGTGATGCGCCAAACCTTAATTTGGATAAAATTTTCCATGCCAACTGAGTCTAGTGACTCTCCTAAGGCCTCAAGATTAACTTAGCAACAAGGCCAATGTTTCCAGAAGCCATATTTGGGTCTAACACCAATATGCCAAAACAGCTGCCACGGCTACGCCACTGGCATGCCGCTATGCCATGGCTCCGCCAGGTGCCACTATGCCAATGGAGCCACTGCTCTATACAACAAGATGCGGCCATAATCAATGACCATCCTTCCTTATGAGAAGCAATCTCAGCCATCCAAGTTCGCCACCGAACTGACAGACTTGTGGCAAGTTTCAGGCGACCAGCTGCCTAAATCTAGTGGCCATGGCTACGCCAGGTGCCACTTGCATCACCGTGCCACTGGCATGCATGAGCCATGCCATCCATGCCACATCGCACTGGCGTACACCAAAACACCACCGCGCCATTATCAGGCGCCAACACAAGGTAGCCATAATCAACGGCTACCCTCCTTCATGAGATGCGATCTCAGCCATCGAAGTTCACCACCGAACTGACCAACCTGTGGCAATTTTTAGGCGACCAACCAAAACGAACCTAATACCATTACATGATATTTTCATGCGGTAAGTCCCTTGACTTTGACTTGCTACACGTAGCAAAGTGCTACATGTTTTCCACGAAAACACTCGAGACATCAAACATACAAACTGGGGATGCTCATCAGGGTATTGGTCTGGTGGTTTACAGCGTGCGGCGTGCAATGCGACCGTTACAAGAAAGTGTCATGAAGCAGGACGCTTAGTGGTGGTAAAAAGTAACGGTGTAAACGAATTCACTTCCTTCATCATGGAAGCATAATGACTGACGGTTACACGTTACTCTATTCTTCCGCCACTCAATCATTTCCACTTCTTATGAGACCAGGGTACTTCACCTATTTTCACCAAACGACAAGTTTTTTGGTCGGAAACAACACAGTATCTAGAAATCACCTGGTAGCTTTCCATTCTGCTAGCCAGTACTACTTTTAGATACAAGTCATAAACAACCACACCTTTAGAATCAACTATTCTGGTCTCAACACTCTCTTCGCTTCCCTCCCTAAGACCAACCTTTCTCCTTCACTTTGTGACCGAAGCAAGCCTGGAACGGTCATTTCTTGGTTTAGGCCAGGATTATACAGATTGATCTCTCAAATCAAAAGTACTCCCGTGCAGTGCATTGTTTAGGGTTTAGATTCGTTTCTCATCCACACACCCAAAATTACCAAAATCAGCAGAAACGGTTTTCACCCACAAACACATAGTTAGAACATCTTAGCAAAGAGTTACATATTTTGATAGAATCCGTAAGAATGGTAACTGTTGATACATGAAAAATAATACCCCTTAACAGGTCTGGGGTGCCCCGAAATGGGAGGCAGGCCTAATATAAGACATGGGGACTTGGGGACTAAGCCCAAGTCCAATGAGAAAATACCCATGAGACAAGAGGGATAAGGAAGGGATTAATGAAGAAGAAAAAGGTTATATTAAGGAAGGAATGACATTAGAAGGAATTAGGAAGTTTAGGACATGTGGCATGATGTCACAAAAGGAGGGGATTTTGGAAAGTCTGTACAAGGTACAATGGAAAGGAAACTCTCTCTCTTACCATTTCTAGTAAGTGTGGTAATCAGGTGTGACTAGGATGGGTAGGACCAAAATCATATTCAACCTTCAACATTTGGCGACCACACCCGGAGACTCGTGCCTAGATCACCATGACACACTTAGGAGGTGCTAGTGCAGGCGCGCTAGAAAACCAGTTGACCAACCTTCCACTCAACCAGGAAGGCAAGATAGTAGGGATAATATCAGATCCAATTACACAAGGGAGAAGGCCAGACGCTCTACAAGAGAAGGACAAGCAGCAGGTCGGAAACTCGCCATCCACGCGCCCTTCTGCACAGAAAGTGCGGAAGGAACTAGATGAGCACATTCGTAGAGAGCATGAGCTGAAGAAGTTGTTAAAGGAGGCCAGCGTTGAACAGAATGCAAAAGGAGCGCGGAAGAAGCTGGAGAGGAAGAAGAAGGGCTTGTGACTATGACACAAGAGGTGATGGCTAAGTACTTAGAAGAGTACTACTAAGTATTAAAGCAGGACCATTACGTCTTTATGGCCAGTCCATACTCCTCTGAAGTCTCAGATTATCAGTATCCATAGGACTATACTTCACCAAAATTTAAGGTATACATGCATCTTAGCCTGTTCTTATCCGTCATGAATGATCGCGCGACTGATGGGAAGCTATGCTTAAGGGAATTCCCATAATCGCTAACTGACACGGCGTTGTCTTGGTATGACAACTTAAATCCGGGGAGCCTCAGTTCATGGTCGGAAATGTCAGCTCTTTTCCTTAGAAAATTCTATTCAGCAAAGAGGAAGGTCACGACCATAGACTTGAGTAAATGTGGCCAACGCATAGCAGAGGAGATAAGAAAATACATCACCAGGTTCCACCTCTTTTCACTAGACTGCCACAAGGACATCAAAGAGGAGGCGCTGGTGGATATTTGTATACGAGGGATGACGCCATCATTTAACAAAAGTCTGGTAAACTTCTTGTTAGAGCACTGCTCGGTCAAACTCGCATGCGTTGCTATCTCAAGCATGTTTGTCAATGTTAGTGAGCAAAACTATAAGTCTCGATTTCTAGTCTCTTATAGCTAAGTCTCGGACTAGGATAGTAAGTGTAGTTGAGCTCAAGGACTTCATGGCGATTCATCATACAAGTAGAAGATCTACTCAAGGAACCAGTGGAACTTCTCGACAAAAAGGTATGTGGAGACTTGAACTTATCTGTAACTCAAAAGTCTATCTATTCTATCTCCTAATCTTTGAGACAAAAGTCGTATGCTATATATATAGACTAGATCATACACATTTGGTATTTAGAGACGAGTATACCTCGCCTATCTATATCTCGAAATATGTGTTGGTAAGCTTTTCGCTTTTACCAAGTTTATCTTTACCTAGTGACGAAAGTCATGAATGTTTCAATCACTTTGAAAATTGCTTTGACGAGAAATAGTGCGACAACTATATAACGTCCTCTAAGAATGTTTCAATGATTGGAATGAGAGTTTAGATTACATAACCAATGGATTCCTTGAACCAAAGTTTTCGAACTTTGTTGATCAAGAGAACCGGAAGTATGGCAAGTGCCAAGTCCGCGAACTCAGTCCGCGAACTGCCGAAGTTCTCAAACCCGAGAATTTCTGCTGGAGTTGAAAAACTACTTGCGTGAGCCAAGTACGCGATCCCAGTCCGCGAACCGGCGTAGTTCTCGAACCCGAGAATTTCTGCTGCAGTTTGTAAACTCTATCCGGTGTCTTAAGTCCGCGAACCTAGTCTGCGAACTTGAGAAGGTTATATATCTAAAGATGATTTCTGAACTTAAACTTAAAAGACTAAGGAATGCATTTGCAAAGTGTGGCTATTAAAGTTCATGAACCGATTCGAGTGAATCAAATCTTCTTTGCTTCCATTGTGTCTTGTGTAGTTACATAAGATTTCCTTACAATTGAACAACTCTCTTAACTAGTTCATTTGAGTCAATTGAACTAGTTATGGTGAAGAAGAACATGGTTGGTATGAAACGCTCATATGGTTAACCTCTTTGGGTAGATTATTGTTGAACCAAAAATGTACACGTTTGGGTGCGGTTAACAAACCTAGAAGCGTACAGTCATTTGTGTATGACAAGATAAGTTTTCGATCTAACGGTTGAGAAATATTAGCTTGAATCAGGTTTTCATCTAACGGTGAATATTGATTGCTTTGTAACTAAGGCAAAACCCTGATTTGAAAGGCTATATAAAGGAGACATCTAGTATTGTGCAAAACTAATCCCCACACCATACGTGTGATACTAGTTTCCGTGCTAGAGTCGTTTCTCCTTTAACCTTGGGTTTTCTTCTTCTATAACCAGGTTAACGACTTAAAGACTTCATTGGGATTGTGAAGCCAGACCGATACTAATTTTATCGTAGTTATGTGACCTGATATCGTATCTTCTATCATAACAGTACAATCATATTTATTGTCTTGAGATCGTGAGAGTTCTCCAATAGGCAAGATATAAAAAGTAATCACAAACGCCTTCGTCTCATCGTTTGGGATTCCACGACATCTTATTTCGCTACCATACGATTAAGATTGTTGTGAGGTGATTGATTAATCTAGGCTATTCTTCGGGAGTATAAGACCGGATTATCAGTTGGTTCCTGTTCACCTTGATTATTATCAAAAGACGGAACAAAAACTTTTAGAGTTTTTCTGTGGGAGACAGATTGATCCTTTGATAGACTTGTCTGTGTGAGACAGATTTGTTTATTGTTAAAGCCTGCGATTTTGGGTCGTACCAACTCTTAGTTGTGGGTGAGATCATCTAAGGGAATCAAGTGCGCAGTATCCTGCTGGGATCAGAGGCGTAGGGAGTACAACTGTACCTTGGATCAGTGGGAGACTGATTGGGGTTCAACTATAGTCCAGTCCGAAGTTAGCTTGGAGTAGGCTAGTGTCTGTAGCGGCTTAATACAGTGTGTATTCAATCTGGACTAGGTCCCGGGGTTTTTCTGCATTTGCGGTTTCCTCGTTAACAAAATTCTGGTGTATGTGTTATTTCTATTTCCGCATTATATTTTTTTATATAATTGAAATAATACAGGTTGTGTGTTTGAATCAATCAATTAGAAATCCGATCTTTGGTTGTTGATTGATATTGATTGATCCTTGGAAATTGGTCTTTGGTACCGTCCAAGTTATTCCTTGTGTTTGATTATAGACTCGCTGATTTCTATTAGCTTGAGTGAATCAAAACAAGAGAGAGATATTAACGCCTTGAGATACTTTTATCTAGATTGAGTTTGACTTTCTAGTTGATACTATAGTAATTGTTTCGGAGTTAGTCCATACAGATTGCTAATCGAAATATTGGGTGGTGTTGTTAGACCCCCGTTTTTTCAATTGGTATCAGAGCAGGCAAATACCTTAAACCTAATAAGTTTGTGTTTGATCGTTCCTTAAAAATTGTCCCATGGGAAATTTCTTTGGAAAACTAGCTCTTGGCATCTGTAGCGCACGCCAGATTTCCTTAAAGATTGTTCAAAGATTATTATGGTTAAAACCTCTGGGTTCTCATAATGATCTTACTTCATCTAAAAGGAAAGATTTAGATGTTAAGAATCAATCAGAAGGAAAAAATAAAAAGAAGGAAAGATTGAGAAAACGCTCAATCTTTGAGGAATACTATCGTAACGGATCAATTGATAAAGATCTACTTAAAGCGTTCGTAGGCGTTTTTAAATTCTTAAAAAAACTTAAATCTGTTAAGTCTAAGAATTATTCCGAGAAGGGTTTTGTATGTGTTAAATCTGTTAATACTGTGCAACTCAGAAATTGGAAGTATCCTTCTTCTAGCCAGAACAAACGAAGGATAGAAAGCTCTAACTTCCTGACTATCATCATTACTTTGATTATACTGCAGGGACTGTTCCCACCTATCAAATAGAAATGTCACATGAGAATTGCTCTGCGCATTATGCCTCTTGGTAACAATGATGGAAATTCCCTATTTGTATATATCTTGGAATGGGGCAAGAAAATGGTTTGAGTTGTGTACAGTTTTGTTAATTGTGTTTAAACATCAATTTTATCTTTCTATTGCATCCGTTGTCGTTACATGCGTGTTGTTACGAAATGCATAACCTTTAATATGCAAATGGCTAAAGAAATCCCATCTTTCTTATGTGGGTCTCCGTTCGTGAACAGGTGCAAGCCCATTTGTGGCCTTATAAAGAAGAAGTTCACACACCCTAGTCTTCTTCATCACCCGTCCGCGTACGTGAACTTCTAGGGTTTTGTGTGTTTCCTCCATTGAAGCTTCATTGAAAAATTGAAAGAAAGGGTGTTCAAGATTTAATCCAAGTAAGTAATTTTCTCTTGATCCTTTATATTTCAAGTCCCATGATGAATTCTAGAAGCACTAAAAGGAATTCAAAAAACCCAAAAATCTCTAGCTTGAATTCTTCCTGTGACCAAAACTCTCTTAGAATTAGGTTTGTGGATGATTCTTGTGTTAGATTTTTGATAAGATTTCTTCAAAAGGCTTCATTCTAGAAAAGAAATTGGATTTTTATAGTGGGCATGAAGAGGATTTGGTATGCTTTAAAAAGTTCAAGCTTGGAAATATCTTTGATGGTCTTGGTCAAGGATTTGATTCTCTTACAAGGATTTTCTATGCCAATATTCATGATGTTGATTACAACAAGATGGAATTCAAATCCATGATTGGTAGAGAAAGGTTTCTTGTTGATAGAGAATTAATTTCAAGGATTACCAAAATCCCCTTGGGGAACGTACGACTTCCTAGACCAAGTGATGAACGTCCATCTTGTGATGATATCTCGGTTGGGCTTTGTGGAAAAAAGGTCGTTTGGAGTAAAGGAAAGTTCCCTACTAATGATCTTAGTATTGCTTTATGGCATTTAGAAAACTTGGTATCCCCAATCTTTGTCCCTCCACAATTGGAAATTCTTGGTGGAGTCACGAGTTTGCGGAATTGGTCTATTTCCTTGATTCGCGGGTATTTCAAGTCTCGATATTTGTGGTTTCATTATCTCTCAAATGATTTCTATGACTTAACCCGTCAAGATGTTGGGTTACCCTTGCTTGATTAGTCAAATTTGTCGTGATCGTGGGTGTGATTCAATTGGCAACTCTCTTGGGGTCCTCAAACCGGTTCGTCCGTGTACCTTTAGGCGCATAAGGGAAAATGCGTCCAAGCGACAAAGAATCGCTTCTCTTCATTTTAGTGATCATACTACCATGAGCCTTCTTCTAAAGATTCATAAAGGTGTGTGTAAGGTTGATTCAAGAGTGAAGTGTGTTCAAGAACAATTGTCTTTGGTTGCAACGAAGTTTCCCGAGCTTGAGGAAGAATTGAACACAATTAAATCATCTTGGAATGTCTCCGATGAGGAAGAAGATGCGTAACATGTGTTCTTGATTATTTCCTAATATGTCTTCTTTTTGGCTTAGTTGGAAGAATAACTAGTGCTTTGAATAGCGATGATTGTGACTACACATATGTATTATTCTCATCTTCTTGTTTTTAGGTTTTTTGGTTTAAAATTCTAAAACTATTTGGATGATAATGTTTTGCAATATTTTTGATTTTGTTATATTGCAACTTGTTATGGGATTTTGGTGTTTACGTACGTGAACTATGTTGTCCCATATTTTGTCAAAAGTAAAGTCATTCATGATCGGTATTCTTTTATTGGTTTAAGAATGAATAGACTTTTGACATATACAAAAGTTAAGCCTATATTGTCAACCCTCGACGGAAGATAGGTTAAAATCTTTTATATCCAAGGATTATTGCTATTGTATAAGCTTGTGAAAAATAATGAATCCTTGTGCATTCCACGGTATAGATCTTCATTGATCCATCTTTTTCTATTACTGTAAGGCTCCGTGATGTGTCTTATGTTGAGCACGATACAACTAAGTTTATTATTTTTTATTAGCTTGGTTGGTTGTTCCGTGAAGTACGTTATGTTGAGCATTTAGAACTAAATGAATCATCTTCTTGGTTATTTAGTTATTACTCCACAAGTTCTCTTGTGTTGAGTACATGAACGATTAAGCCAATCACTCTCTTGTATGATTAACTTAGTCGTTGCTCCGTAAGTTTACTTATGTTGAGCACAATGAATTAAGTTGATCACTTTTGTGGTTAATTTGATTATGTATTCCGATTAAATTAATCATGGGTTTACTTATGAATAATTTGACTGAGTGTTGGATATAAAAATCATTCTCATGGTTTTGGTGTCCAATAAAATTCTTCATTTCTTTTGAAATTAAGGTCGCTCGTTGTTGTTACCTTGGGAATGACATCAAATGGGGGAGAGTTGTTTTGAACTTGTGCTTAATGGTCATATCTTGAGGGGTGTGCGGTTGTGGAATTTTAGAGGGGTTATCTTGTATCTTTAAACTCCTTGATGAATGCTGCTAGCTTCGGCTATATGATTGCATTTAAATAAGATGATGTGTGTTTCTTTCTCTCAGTCATGAAATGTCTCTTACGGAAATTTCATTATGATCCCGTTCTTGTACCTTTGCCAATTTTATTGAAAAAAAGAGGGAGAATTAATATGTAGTTCACACTACAAATAAATATGGTTTTCGGATCATTGTGTAAGGGGGAGTGGTTTTCATGTGAGATGGAGTATTGACTAGGGGGAGTGATACATATCACCATAGTTTTATTGTTTAAGTTGTGATACAATTGGACTTTGACACTATGTAATAATACTATGACATTGTATAACAATGATCGAGATCGATGCTTTCTCATTGTTATAGCTACGGATCTTCAACAACGGTGATGCTAAACCTACAACCTTTGGGATCATTGGAGTACTTGGAAGTGACGAAGATTTCGAGGAATGTTGAAGATTAGACATATGGAATAGGAGCTACTAAAGTTTCATTATCTTTTTTGTATTCCATATGTATTGATAGTTTTGTCACTAAAATTGACAAAGGGGGAGATTGTTACAGCACTGCTCGGTCAAACTCGCATGTGTTGCTATCTCAAGCATGTTTGTCAATGTTAGTGATCAAAACTATAAGTCTTGATTTCTAGTCTCTTATAGCTAAGTCTCGGACTAGGATAGTAAGTGTAGCTGAGCTCAAGGACTTCATGGCGATTCATCATACAAGTAGAAGATCTAATCAAGGAACTGGTGGAACTTCTCGACAAAAAGGTATGTGGAGACTTGAACTTACCTGTCACTCAAAAGTCTATCTATTATATCTCCTACTCTTTGAGACAAAAGTCGTATGCTATATATATAGACTAGATCATACACATTTGGTATTTCGAGCCGAGTATACCTCGCCTATCTATATCTCGAAATATGTGTTGGTAAGCTTTTCGCTTCAACCAAGTTTATCTTTACCTAGTGACGAAAGTCATGAATGTTTCAATCACTTTGAAAATTGCTTTGACGAGAAATAGTGTGACAACTATATAACGTCCTCTAAGAATGTTTCAATGATTGGAATGAGAGTTTAGATTACATAACCAATGGATTCCTTGAACCAAAGTTTTCGAACTTTGTTGATCAAGAGAACCGGAAGTATGGCAAGTGCCAAGTCCGCAAACTCAGTCCGCGAACTGCCGAAATTCTCAAACCCGAGAATTTCTGCTGGAGTTGACAAACTACTTGCGTGAGCCAAGTCCGCGAACCCAGTCCGCGAATCGGCGTAGTTCTCGAACACGAGAATTTCTGCTGCAGTTTCTAAACTCTATCCGGTGTCTTAAGTCCGCGAACCTAGTATGCGAACTTGAGAAGGTTATATATCTAAAGATGATTTCTGAACTTAATCTTAAAATACTAAGGAATGCATTTGCAAACTGTGTCTATTAAAGTTCATGAACCGATTCGAGTGAATCAAATCATCTTTGCTTCCATTGTGTCTTGTGTAGTTACATAAGATTTCCTTGCAATTGAATAACTCTCTTAATTAGTTCATTTGAGTCAATTGAACTAGTTATGGTGAAGAAGAACATGGTTGGTATGAAACGCTCATATGGTTAACCTCTTTGGGTAGACTATTGTTGAACCAACAATATACACGTTTGGGTGCGGTTAACAAACCTAGAAGCGTACAGTCATTTGTGTATGACAAGCTAAGTATTAGATCTAACAGTTGAGAAATATTAGCTTGAATTTAAATCAGGTTTTCATCTAACGATGAATATTGATTGCTTTGTAACTAAGTCAAAACCCTGATTTGAAAGGATATATAAAGTATACATCCAGTATTGTGCAAAACTAATCCCCACACCTTACGTATGATACTAGTTTGCTTGCTAGAGTCGTTTCTTCTTTAACCTTGGGTTTTCTTCTTCTAAAACCAGGTTAACGACTTAAAGACTTCATTGGGATTGTGAAGCCAGACCGATACCACTTTTATCGTAGTTGTGTGATCTGATCTTGCATCTTCTATCGTAGCAGTACAATCATATTCATTGGCTTGTGATCGTGAGAGTTCTCCGATAGGCAAGATATAAAAAGTAATCACAAACACCTTCGTCTCATCGTTTGTGATTCCACAACATCCTGTTTCTCTACCATACAAGTAAGATTGTTGTGTGGTGATTGACTAATCTAGGCTGTTCTTCGGGAATATAAGACCGGATTATCAATTGGTTCCTGTTCACCTTGATTATTATCAAAAGACGGAACAAAAACTTTTAGGGTTTTTCTGTGGGAGACAATTGATCCTTTGATAGACTTGTCTGTGTGAGAAAGATTTGTTTATTTTTAAAGCATGCGATTTTGGGTCATAGAAACTCTTAGTTGTGGGTGAGATCAGCTAAGGGATCAAGTGCGCAGTATCCTGCTGGGATCAGAGGCGTAGGGAGTACAACTGTACCTTAGATCAGTGGGAGACTGATTGGGGTTCAACTATAGTCCAGTCCGAAGTTAGCTTGGAGTAGGCTAGTGTCTGTAGCGGCTTAATACAATGTGTATTCAATCTGGACTAGGTCCCGAGGTTTTTCTGCATTTGCGGTTTCCTCGTTAACAAAATTCTGGTATCTGTGTTATTTCTATTTCCGCATTATATTTGTTTATATAATTTAAATAATACATGTTGTGCGTTTGAATCAATCAATTGGAAATCCGACCTTTGGTTGTTTATTGATATTGATTGATCCTTGGACATTAGTCTTTGGTACCATCCAAGTTATTCCTTGTGTTTGATTATAGACTCGCTGATTTATATTAGCTTGAGTGAATCAAAACAAGAGAGAGATATTAAATCCTTGAGATACTTTTATCTAGATTGAGTCTGACTGTCTAGTTGATTCTCTAGTAAGTGTTTCGGAGTTAGTCCATACAGATTGTTAATCGAAATATTGGGTGGTGTTGTTAGACCCCCGCTTTTTCACTTCTGATTTCCAACCTTCATCGAGCTAGAGGAAGCCGCGACAAGGATGTCCGACTGTGTGGAGGAGTATAACTCATACTATACCTGGCACAATACAGTTAATTCCGTATCAACCGCACTACTGAACACCCGCGCGAACAACAACCAATAAGGTTGGAGTGGACAGGCGAACCAACAGTACAAAGGCCAGCCGCAGACATTCCCTCCTCCTCTTCCATGTAGCAAGGAACAAATCGTGGGATTGTTGGAACAATGGGTGGTGAATAAAGAAACCCAACTACCTCCTACGAAAGCGGACTTTAACACCCTTGATAAGAACGATGCTAGGTACTGCCATTATCATCGAAGGATACAGCACCCCACGGTCGATTGATACAACCTCCGAAGAATTTTTCAGAAGAAACTGGAATTAGGCGAAATTGAAATGAGCAACCCCGAAGGTAAAACGAATCAACACCAAGATATGATGCTCTCCCATGACCCAAGCGGGGATGTATGGAAGCCGTGGGAAGACGATAATGAGGAGGCGTGTGAAGTCGAGATGGGGGCCTCTGCATTCACAAATACAGATGGCGTGGCTAGTAAATTTGCACAAACAGTGCTGGCTCAACAATTCTTTGATTCCCCCGGTTTCAGTGAGGACCAAATAAAAGAGGCATCCAAATCCATAACAGCCATCGCATCAGGAAAACCGTACGACCCTCTTCCCCAAGGAAGCGATCTTATTTATGGATGAGGATATATGTTACCTATAGGAGCATCTCAGACCTTTATATCTAACCGTGCACATTAACAAGCAACCACTAAAGAGATCTTTTGTGGATTGAGGCGCGTCTCCTAGGGGCACGACAATCGACGATCAGGGAATGAACTACTATAGTAAGAGGATTTGGCGTACATTCCCATATGACTAGGGATTGTTAATTTAGTCATGAGAGTCGGTCCTATCAGAGCGCTTACACCCTTCTACGTCTTGGAAGATGACACCACTTTCCACGTACTATTGGGGAGGGGGTGTCTACTCAATCACAAGGTAGTGGCTTCAACGTACCATCAGTGAGTGAAGACCAACATCGGAGGCAAGCAGTACCGAATTCCCGCAACAAGCAACCCGTTCGACCCAGAGGAGGCGTACATGGCGGACGCAGTTTTCTACGATGTACACGAGGATTCATACGAAGTACCCGAGGCACAGCTTACCCCACTCCCTAAATGTGGGGAAGAAGGAAAACCAGAGCCCACTAAGTCTGTATTCAGCCCATCCAGGATGGTGTTCCCCGTAGAAAGAAAGAGGAAGCAAGAAGGACAACCCAGATTCCAGAGTTTCTCCAAGCCGGATGGAGGTCACGTATACTGATTATAGCAACTAGCCGAAGGAACACCCGCAGATACGCAGGATCATGTCGTAGCATCAGTAAGCAAAGAAGCGGAGGTTCCTTCAGAAAATACCAGCCAGAATTTAATCGAATTACCCTATAGTACAATTAATGACGAGGAGTTTTGAGACCAGCTTGTAGAGGCAACACCCGCAAACGCAGAGGAGCGAACACCAGGAGACCTCACTATGGACGGCATAGAGGAAATCAACATCGGTACACAAGAAGATAAGCGCCACATTATGATCAGCAGAAGTTTGGACATAGAGGAGAGAGTGGCGCTGATTTTGCTACTCAAAGAATACAAGGATGTCTTCGCCTTCGATTATAATGATATGTCGGGACTGGATAGCAGCCTCGTAGCTCATAACCTCGAAGTATCACCCGAGTTCAAACCCGTGAAACAACGGAGTCGTGAATTCCCCAGAGCCACGGCTCTGGCAATAAAAGAAGAGGTAGAGCGGTTGCTAAAAGCCAAATTCATCAAGTCCATTCAGCACCCGACCTGGATGGCCAACATCGTGCCCGTGGTAAAAAAGAATGGAAATATCAGGTGCTGCGTGGACTACAGAGACCTGAATCGGGCGTCCCCTAAAGACGATTTTCCATTACCTAACATCGACCTGACGCTATATGCAACAGGGGCTAAAAAGCATTTCTCCTTCATGGACTGCTTCAGCGGGTACAACTAGATAAAGATGGACGCGTCGGATGCAAAAAAAAAACTGCTTTCCAAAATCCGTATGGAAACTTTTACTTCGTAGTAATGCCTTTCAGATTGAAGAATGCATGCGCCGCATATCAACGCGCGATGACATCCATATTTCACGATTTGTTACATCAGACAGTAGAGGTATACGTTGAAGACATCATGGTCAAATCCCAAGCCTCCTAGAGTCACATCTCCCACTTGAAAATGGTTTTCGAGAAATGTAGGAAATTCAAGCTCAAGATGAACCCCCTTAAGTGCGCCTTCGAGGCAACGTCAAGAAAGTTCATGGGCTTCGTAGTAACCAATGAGGGATTCAAGTGGATCAAAGCAAAGTCGAGGCAATCACAACAATGGCGTCTCCAACCAATACGAAAGAGATACAAGCGTTTTTCGGAAGGATATCGTACATTCGGCGTTTCGTTCCCGGGCTGGCGCAACTAATGTCGACATTCCTACCCCTACTAAAAAGTGGGATTGCTTTTGTATGGGGGGAAGAGAAATGCATGACGTTTGAGAAGCTTAAGCAATGCCTCATCAGCCCGCAAGTCTTCCGGCCGCTAATAAAAGGAGTTCCCCTTTACCTCTACACAACGTTTACCAGCGTGGAAATAGAAGTTGTACTCGCGAAAGATATGGGGGGAAACGAACTGTCATCTTTCTATTATGTTAGTCGGGTCTTACGAGAGGCCGAGCTAAGATACCTACGTGTGGAACAAGCATGCCTAGCCCTTATCTATGCAGCGCAGAAACTACGCCTGTATCTCCTGACACACGAAACCATAGTGATAGCCGCGGCAAACCCTATAGCATACTTAACATCCAAGCCTGTTCTGACGGGAATAACTGCTCGGTGGCTGTTGCAGTTGTCGGAATTCGATCTTAAATATCAGCGACCAAATGGAGTGCGCGGGAAAGCAATAGCCGATCTAATAGCAATGTTCCCAGGAGAAGGGGATGATAAGGTGCACGAGTACATACCCGGAGAAGTAGCAGCTGCGTACATCCACAAATCTTGGACCATGTTCTTCGACGGTTCATCATACGGTGTCGGCGGAGGAGCTGGAATAGTATTCGAAGCCCCACGGGGAGACCTATTGTCGTATTCATTCAATTTGGATTTTCCATGCAGTAACAATGTTGCTGAGTATGAAACACTGATCCTAGGGCTCAGAATGGCGAAGGAACTCAGTCTGGGAAGTATAGAGATAAAGGGCGACTCGAGGTTAGTAACAAACCAAGAGAACGACGACTTCCACGTCAAGGAACCGTACTTGGCACCTATCGAACAGAAGATCAAAGCTTGATCCACCAGACAGGGTCATCTTTGGATCATACGGGCAGAAGTGGGAATCGACATACTAATGGCCTGGCAACCTTAGCAAGTAAGATGCAATTAAACGGTGAAGAATAAGGCACTGTAACAGTATAAAGAAGAGAGTTACTCAGCACCTAGAAAGAAGACCTGGCTTTCGAAGAAGCGGACGACTAGAGGAAAGTATACATTGAAGACTTAACCCGGACAGAAGATGACCGCGTAATGCCGACTCTAGTTCTAAAACAATTCGTGATGATCCAGGGGGGTCTATACTACCAAGCTGTCAGAGAATCCTTCGCAAGATGTGTGAATAAAAGGGAGGCAGAAAAAATATTCCGGGAACTACACGCGGAGACATGCGGACAGGCTGGCGTCGTCCACCTCAATAGGAAGCTTCAAAGGCTGGGAGTATACTGGCCAAGCATGTCGGCATAGGCAGCAACCCTTCAGGATAACTACGCCGATTTCCAAGCCCTACCTCAACCCGCAGAGGTCTGTACAGCCAAGAGAGTAGACTGGAGACAACCATACATCGATTTTATCCAGCACGACAAACTTCCCAACGAAAGACAGACGACTCTGAAAATTCAAAAGAAGTCTACACGTTTTTCATGAACGGGAATGTACTTTACCGAAGCAGCTATAATAATGTGATCCTACGATGCCTATCTGACCAAGAGAAAACCGAGGTAATGACCCAATATCATAATATTGAACACCAAGGGATGCGGAAGTTATTCCTGCAGCTTTACGAAGGCGGATTCTATTGGCCAACTATGGAAAGCGATACTGCCGAGCATGTCAGAAAAAGCTTGAAATGCCAAATGCACGGGACTCTGATTAGAGCGCTTCACACTCAGCTACACATCATAGTGACGCCATGGCCATTTCATAGCTGGGGGCTGGATCTTATAGGGACGATTAACCCAATGTCTTCGAAGCGCCACAAATACATAATAACTTCCATGAAATATGCATCAAAATGGGTCGAGGCAATACCCCTCAAAGATTACGCTGGAGCAACCGTGGTTGCATTCATCAAAAAATACATCATTTGCAGGTTCGGCGCGCCTATGATAACTAGGGCGGATAACGCCACATCATTCGTAAATAAAGATGTAATAAATCTACTCCGCCAATACAACACGAGGCTGCAAACGTCGACCCCCTATTATCCCCAGGAGAATGGATAGGCCGAAGCAACTAACAAATCGCTTCTCCGGATCCTAAGCCAAACGGTACATGATCATCACAGGGAGTGGCACGAGCATCTAATATTCGCGATATGGCGTACAAGTGTGGATGGGGAAAAACGATTTGCTGGTTTTTACGGAATTGAAGAGTTGACCGTGTGGAGACTCCTTGAACCGAGAGAAATATTGAACCTCACACAGATGCACTGAAAGAAGGGAGTGCTTTAAGTTTGAGAGATCAATCTGTAAGACTCCGGCATAAACCAAGAACAATGGCCGTTCTAGAGTCAATTCGGTCACAAGAGAGGATGGGTTGATCAGTAGGAGGGAAGATGAGAAATGTGCGAGATCAATGGTGATCTGAGATTGCAGGTGTGTTGTGAATTCAGCGTAAGAACACTCTGAATGATTGAATTTCGCTCAATTGAGAGTGATTTCTCAGACGATGAGTTTGTGTAGACGAAAGATTGTCTGTATGAACTTACCGAGAAATTGCTTGTTTAGACGAATGTTCGAGTATTCGAATCTTGTCCTTTCAATCATGATTCAGAGGTCTTTTTATATTACTAAATTAAAAACACCATGATCCCATGAAGTGTGACAGTTGCTGGAATCAGAGAGTGGGGAAGTGGGAAATCGTGTTAAAACCAGTTGCTCATCGTGCGGAGACTTGGTTAATTTTCCACCCACTACTTTGTTGACTCTTCCAACTGATTGCATGACTTGCTCACATTCTCGTCGTGGGTGAACACACGTGCCGTAGACCGCCAGACCAAAACTCTAGTTAATATCCCCCAGTGTGACACGATTAATATCTCGTGATTATGGAGTCAGTTGCTGACTTTATGGGACGATGAGTCCATGTATTGCTGAGTTGAACATGATTTGCAAATATTCTAAAACTCATGAATTAAATATGTCTGCTGAGACGAGGTATTATTATGTTGATTGCCTAAGACGAGCAAACTGTGTTGCTGAATTGTTGAATATTGATAGTTGAACCAATATTCTTGAATCTGAGCAAATATTGCTGGTTCGAGCAAATTTTTCTAATTCGAGCAAATATTGCCGGTTTGAGCGAATATTGCTCATTTGATGAATTATTGGTAGGAGGACCAAATAAAATATTAATTTAAGATACTGACTGCTGGGTCGAGCATAATAAATAAAAGTGTTGATCATGGAATCAACATAAAATTATCAGTATTCGAATCTACTCAGAATCATGTTTTTGCAGAGTTCTGGATTCAAAACCCTAATTTTAATGAATTGATGATTTACTGAAAATCAACTGCAGAGTGAGTGAAGCAGGGACCAGCTACATGGGATGATGACTCCACCATGTAACGCTCAGATGCTCGAATGAGCAAAATACCAAAGTCTCTTGAGGACCAGTTGGTGAAAGAATGATTAAATGCTGGTTTAATCATTTATTAAAATAATGCTCGTGTGAGCGACAGATAATAAAACCTAGCCATGAAAAGATGAGGGACCGACCAAGAGGTCATGGGACCGGCTCTTGGTGACCGTGGGACCAATTGATGGTCGTTTGAGCAAACCCTTAATTGTTTGAAAAGAGTTTGAACCTAATATGAATAACTGAGCAAATTAGGTTAAAATAGTTAAAACATGTGGGACCGGACACTTGCAAGCCTCAGGGTCACCCTTGGTCGGTCAAGGGGATGCGCCCATGTCACCATGGTGTCTTTGTCTCAGTCCTGAGAGTTTCGATATTTTCCGATGCGCATTTGAGCAACATTTTGAGAAAATATGAAGAATTCAGGGTTTTGCTGAAACTAGGAAAATACATGAGATGATGAAAAATAATTAATAAAATAGGGAATTGCAAGGTGTGGGACCGGCCACGGCTAGGGCATGGCCGGCCTGCTGACAGTCACGGTCCCATAGACTTTTCCCAATTTTATGTATTTTCTCTGAATTGAGGGAAATTCCATGAAACTAGAGAGTTTTATGAAATTACGGAACTTCCATGAGATGAGAGAAATAAAATAATAATAAAATAGTGAATGATGGAGTGTGGGACCGGAAATGGCCAAGGCATGGTCGGACGGCCAACGGGCACGGTCCCGGGGCACTCTTCCCAATTTTATGTAATTTTCATGATTTTAGGGAATTTTCATAAAATCAAAGAGTTTTGTTGAAACCAAGGTATTTTGTTGAAATCAGGGAGTTTGCATGGAATGAGGAAAACAAAACAAATAATAATAATAAAATAATAGGCGTGTGGGACCGGCTAGGGCATGACCGGTCGGCTAGGGCCCGGTCCCACAAGTTTTCTTAATTTTATAATATTTTTCATGGTTTTAGGGAAAATTCATGAAATCATGAAATTTTCATGGTTTGAGAGAAATAATAATATAATGGGGATGTGAGGTGCGGGACCGGCCATGACTAGGGCATGGTCGTCTGGTTGGTGCTCGGTCCCATGACACCTTTCCCTAATTTTATTATTTTCTTGACATAAAGAAATATCATGAGATTAGAGAATTTCCTTGAATCGAAGGAGATTTGCTCGAACGAGAGAAATTTCATGAGATCAGGAAAAATAATAAAATATGATAAAAATATAAAATTGGGTGTGGGACTGGTCACGGCATGACCGGCCGGCTGGTGAGCCCAGTCCCTGGCGCCTTTGCTAATATTTTATTATTATTATTTTTCCTTCCTATTTTGCATAGGTTCATCGTTCATTTGTATTTTTGAAATGCTCGTTTGCGCATTCAAATGCTGGTCTGTGCATTATTTCTAAGTACACTTGCACCATTTTAGTCAGGGCTTATTCGATGCTCAGATGCCTGTTTCGTTGAATATTTATCACTAACCCGAGGAATTCTGCTGGGAAGAACCACGAATTGAAGTGACAAAATATAACGAAGAATCGTAGAATATTGCTGGATATTCAGGCGATTAGAGATAATTAACTGATGGTTCTATACTAGTAGGGCTTCCTATCTAGGAGCATTAATTATCAGAGAGTTTAGCAATATGAACTTGCTGGAGTATCATATTTCTCCTATATAGTCAGGGAAAACCTGGTTGCATCCTGAAGACGTTGTCGCTCTATACTAGCAGGCATGCTGTCTAGGAGCCGTCCAATCTTTCGATTCATTATAGAAATAATTACTGAAATTGCTCACTATTCATGAGATGTGTCGTGGTCTCAGCTGGGAGACTATACATCTACAAATACTCTGAGAGACAGCCTTCTCAGTCAGAGATTTTATGGCATGAGCTTTCATGCTTTATTGAGAGACATGAGTCTCAATACTCATCCAATTGCCGGATCCAGAGCATAAATAATTACTGAAATTGCTCAGTATTCATGAGATGTGATGTGGCCTCAGCTGGGAGACTACACATCTACATATACTCTGAGAGACAGCCTTCTCAGTCAGAGGTTTTATGGCATGAGATTTCATGCTTTATTGAGAGACATGAGTCCCAATACTCATCCAATTGACGGATCCGAAGTATAAATAGTTATGGTTTTATAATTTTACCCTTGTCGAAAATCCACCATCTACATTAAGTCCCCTGCTTAGTGAGGAACAGTCATGTTCCTCAGTCAGCATTGAATGATGATTTTCCAGGTACAGACGAAAATAAGTAATTGAACTTAGTCATAAGATAAGACATTATCGAATTTCGACCGAATGAGCAAACCATGGTTTGAGCAAAACCCCAGTGGTATAATAAAGCGTCATCCAGTAAGCATAGGTTGGTGTAGAACCGCTGATTCGATGGTGGAACCTTGGTCGGTTTAGGATTCACGGATCCAGGCCCAAGAAAGGAATCCGTTTTAGCGCGGACGTTCGTTCGTTCGTTAGTTTAAGAAACAAACAAAATTGACCTCAGTCTAATGATAAAAATTTTGTCTATGAGATTTCACGAAAAACAAAAATTTATTTTTTTAAATATGTGAGATTTCACAAAGTGGAATAAACTCTCGTTTCAAAGGTGCATGCTCGTACGAGAGAATTTTTTTGAACAAACGTGCGTCTGTTAGTAATAAAATTTTATTTATGAGCTTTCATGAAATTTTTTATCTTCGAGCTATCAGAAATCTTTGAAAACATACTCTCGCTTCAAAGACAGAGGCTCGCGCGAGGGAGCAAAAAATATATATATATTTATTTATTTATTTTTTCAAACTTACGTGAGTTTCACGTTAAATATATATATTTTGTAAAACCAATGTTTTGATTTTGGACAACTGTTGAAAGTAGACAATTATACATGGTGAAGTAATGTCTGTATGTAAGTTTTCACAATTGTAGGATGGACGTCTGTCCAATTTTTGAAAAACCAGTGGATGTTAAAATTCACGTGGGTTGTTCATGGTTTTATGAAAATCAAGTCATGATTTTGAATAATGAATCTTGCTCGTCTTTGCAGGTTTGAAGGAACGAGCAAGTTTTTCGAAATTCCGACGTTATAATCACTACAGCTAGCGAAATTGTAAATAGGTAAGAGCTGGATTGTTACCATTTTTGTTGCGTGTTTGTAATCGGTACATCCATGACTCCATGTCTTTCGCCTCAGATAGTGGCGACTTCTGGTTACAACCACCCTTATGGATCTTCCGGCGAACGCTCCAGAAATATGAAGTCAAAGATGAAGACTTCTGCAGATGTTCATGCCGAGGTGAATCAGTAAATAGGTAAGAGTTGGATTGTTACCTTTCAGAGACGCTGGAAAGCTGGTACCTTGTAAATCTCTCGATCATCTGGGAGTCGTCCCTTATTAGTAGAAGCACCGCCGACTTCAGCAAATGAGACTATCGTCTGAAGATGAAGTCAGGATTTGCGTTGATGGTGTATATCCTGATTCAAATGTGGACGAACGATGAACTTCATCATAATTCGTCATCAGAAAATCCAGAAGTCGGTCTTTCAGTAAAAACGTTGTAGAATCTTTGTCTGGTGTCGGATTTCCGCGGTCTACCAATATTTTTTCATACTCAGAATATTTCCAAGATTTAGCAAACAAGCTTTTCGACTTTTGAGCATGTTTAGGGGCCGAAATAGGCGAAACAGTAAACTTCCAGGAGATTTCCAGAAACTTTTCAGCTGGCATGTAGTCCAATGTTTCGATCACATCTCTTTGCTCGTTTATCCAATTACTATGAATTTTGGATATGTTGTAGAGGACATCCATGCGAAGATAATGGTATATTATCCATCCTTATATTCTTCACCAATTTCTCCCATATCACCCCTTTGTGCAAGATAGTGTAAAATCGTTTCAGACGAGCTTGTTGTAAAACGCCCTTGTTGTGTCTTTAGACCATTCGCTCGTGTATTGAACACTTGATGAAGGATTTTAATGCCATTTATTAATTTGAAATCAGGAATCCTTGATTGATACATGAGCATGGTGTTTGCAGTGCCATCTTGTTTCTGTCAGTCGTAGAAACATCACTTCCGAAACCCTGGTCACGGGACCACTACTGAGGTTGCTCTCAAGAGGGGGTGATGTAATGACCTTGATTGCATGTCTCGGTGGAAGCATTCCTTTTATGATGAAGTACCAGCACATGGGAGTCTGGTGTCACGAGTCTTGGACTGTGAAACTGATAGTCATGGTCAGTGGACCGTCAGTCCCCAGTATCTTGTTAAATCTCTCTTTTTGTTTTCCCTTCTTCTAGCAAGACCTAGATAGAGGACCCAGGTAGAAAATTTGATGTAAAGACCAAGGTGGTCGAATTTGGAGGTACCTTGATGAAGGACTTATCGGAATGACCTGGTGGACACCGATCGACTGTGGAAGTTATGAATCCCGTCTAAGAATTGCTGCTTGCATGTTGTATGCTCTGGAAACTGTGGGAACCTCATAGACGTAGGAATTCGATGCTTGACACCAACTTTTGAAGCTAAGAGACTGAGTTATCACATGAGAAAAGAATCACTCAATTTGGAGTTGTAGAGGTCAGCCGACGAAGCATGCACATTTGTAATTTGTAATCCCGTAAAAACATTTCAGATTTCGTAGACCTGACGGTAAAGGCCGTATCTTTCAGATCGTATGTCCGATTGATGCGCCCTTTTGGTATGTTGTATCAGAGATATATACGAACATATTTTGTTGAGGAAGCATTGTCCCATTCCTCACCCATTGGTACGTTTTTGTAAACCCATGGCCTGAAATGTGTTGTATCTCTTTTGTGGAGGCGATGAGAACATCTTCTAGAAGACTTTGGTTTGTGCCCGTCTATCGTGTAAGCTTCAGGTCTAAATATTTTGACATGAATCCTTAGGACTTGAAGAAGTACGATCCATAGAGTAACGCTTCAGAGAATGGATAGTTAATGAAGCCGGATGTTGCGCCTGAGACTGATGAGATCACAATTGAATTTCCTCCAGAAATTCTTGTTGATGCTGATACCATGAATGGGTTTTTTCCACATTTCCTTGTTGATGCCGATACTATGGTTGGAGTTGCTCCAGAGACCGAATATGATAGTCTTTGCTCTTCCATCCAGTGAGCCTTTAAATGCACGAACTAGTTGGTGAGTTGAGCATTCCTAAGATGAATATGTTCTAGGATTTTAACCCAAATTCTCATGAATATGACTTTACTGTAAAGTGGCTTCGTCAGGGAATCAATGTTATTGTGGAAGATAACATCGGCAGTCTCCATTCTGGATGTGAGGAGAAAAGTTCCTTGGTCGTGCAAGGCTTGTGATGTAGAGAGGTTCCGTTGATGAAGTTTCATGGAATCACATCAGATTGCAAATTCCAATAAGATCAAGTCCCCAGTGTATGTTGAAGGAGTTTGTGCCATCCATGAATGAATGATATTGCATCTGCTTCAGAAGTCTTTCCATGGGATAATGAAGAATTAGCGATTGTAATTTAGTTACACTTTGATTGCGCTGGTGTTGAATCAGTGTGTCATCGTCGAGATATTTGCGTTGAAGCTAGATGCGCCATTATAGGAGGTGTACTCTTTGATTGGGAGTACAATTTGAAGGCTTCTTAGATGCTTGAGCGTTGAAGCGTCATATCCCTTGAGCATGTCTTAGGTTTGATGGTTTGGGTCCCAACTATCTTCTGTTGATGCAACATTCCTTTAGTCACCGTAGTGGTATTCAACACTTGTGCAGACATCAAAGCTTTCTGATTTCGTGGCACACATGAACACTCCTGCAAGGCTATGGGGAAATGCCCAAATTGTTCTCTGTCGTGCTTGAATATCATCTCGGTAATGAATGTCTCAGTGAGATGCTCGATTCAGAGAAATTTCATATTCTACCACTTGGTAAAATATCGCTGAAGTGAGATTACCCACTTATAGCGTCTTGCAATAGTAGAGATGCTAGCAGAGTTGAGTCCCCATGCTAGAATAGCATGTGAGGAAATAAATGACATAGACATGGGAGGAACGAGACTTTCCTGAGTGAAGGACCTTTTGATGAATGTTTATGCATCTTTTGCAGGTTCTTGTTTCAACCTTGTCAAAGTTCTAAATTCCTCCAAGTGCTCTGATGATGGAACGTCCGCCAAATCTTCTGGATCGGAACTTTCTTCGTTGGAGAGATGTGTAACCAAAGGCTCTTTGTAAGTACCCATTTTTCAGCGTGGATCCACGCTCGTCTGAAGGACATGTCATATTCTGGATCTTCCTGATTATGTGAAACTTGGTCTCTGTCCAGGTTGAACTTATGTTCACCTTGAGAGTCATGTAGCCATAAGTATTTCCAAGCGTTCCTTCAAGGTCTCTGATTGATATGGGAGAATGAGTAGCTTCTCTTCGAGTGATTTCTGTGGATCCGATGGTATTCAGTAGAATATTGTTGATGGCGGTGCCAGCATCGATCAACGTTCTTCCAAATTCGTTTCTTATGAGATTGATTGTGGTAAGTAGTCCCCAATCGTACATCTCTTGGTTTGTGGCTGGAGGCTCAAGAAGTATTTCCGGAATGGACTTCTTGAAACGATGTGGTTCAGTTCTGTGAACATGTCTCTCCTTTGTGCCTTCGACAGATAGATCAATTCATGTTCGACCAAGGATTGAACTGCCTCTTTGATAGGTTGTTCAGAGAGTGTAAAGATTCTGATTGGGAGAGGATTATTGTGTACTCCTTCAGTCCCCAGTTGAAGCTGTCCTGATTCAACCTTTTCCCTGAATATGCGCTTCAAAACTCTGCAGTTGCTTGTGGGATGATTGACGAATCTGTGGAAGCGGCAGTAACGAGGACTTTCCATGTCTTCTTGGTTCTTTCTTGACATATGGAAACTTGATTGCACCATCTTGGATCCAGACATCCAGGAGTTCGATCACCTCTTCAATGGAAAAGGGAAAGTCAGGTGCCTCTTGATCAAGAACTCATGTGCGTTGGTCAAAGGCTTGTGCATCTTGATTATCCTTCCTTTATGATTTTGAAGGGGATGAGGTATGCTTGCGCGGCGGTTCGGCTTTCTGTTTGCTCCCTTCTGCAACAACGTTTGTGGAAGGCTGGAGGTTGTACTGCTTGTTAATCAGACGTCTTCTACCTCGAGTGTCTCGCGGTTCTTCAGCCTTTGTAGCTTTTGTTCTTTCCAGTAAAGTGGGTGCAGTAGTTACCGATCTCTTCGCCGCTTCATGAAGCTATGAGAAGGTCTGTAAACGAAGATTTCCCAATAAATCTTTGTAGATCGGGATCATGTCGTTGATGCACAAGTCTACCAGTTGTTGCTCCGTGACGTTTGGATCATGATAGTCCAGGGCCTGGACTCAAAATCTTTTCACGTAGTCATCGGGATGTTCATTGCTCCTCTGAAACATTCTTCCAAGATCAGAGAGAGTAATTTTCTCTGACACAAAGAAGTACTTTCTGTAAAAAGCATTAACCATTTCTCCCCAACTCTTGATACTTCCTGGTGCGATGTTGTTGTACCAGGTATATGCTCTGCCTTTCAAAGATTTTTGAAAATTCCTTGAGACGAACAACATGGTTGTGTTCATGTTCTCCCAAGGCTTCCAGGAAACAAGAGACATGTTCCCAAGCATTGTATGTTCCGTCATACAAAGTGAAGGTTGGAGAGGTATAACCTTTTGGAAGAGGAATCCTTTGCATAGCAGCAGGGTACGGAGGCTGGTGACGATGGACATGTGATGTCTTGTCTTTTCCACGGTTCTCCAAGAGGAGTTCCAAATCTTCCCCAGTAATGAAATTTGATGATTCCTTTGCTAATGGATCGTCTGCAGCTTTGCAGACTTCGCTGTCATCCACTGTATGAATTGGAACTACTTCAGGATCAGCATCTGAGGATGTTTCTTTTCCTTTTCCTTGAGTCTTCTCTGACATCTTGTCAGTAAGAGTTTTGAGATAATTGCACAGCTCCTTCTGTGTAGCAGCCATGTCAGTCTGATTCTTAGAAAGAGTTTCCTGTACTTTTATGAGATCGCCTATGGTAGGCGGATTTTCTCTGACTTCCTCGGGATGCCGACCGAAGAGGGGATGTGCTCCAGAATTAGCCTGACGACCACCGCCATCGTTGGAAGCAGGAATGGTTTCTGGAATATGATTGTTAGTGTTGTTACTAGTGCTAGCATCATTTTTGTTAGGGTATGTGATCGTACGTGACATAAGATCATCCATCTTGTGAAAGCTTGAGATTGCAACCGAGAGATTAATCTCCCACTGTGGTCGCCAATCTGTGGATGGGGAAAAACGATTTGTTGGTTTTTACGGAATTGAAGAGTCGACCGTGTGGAGACTCGTTGAACCGAGCAAAATGTTGAACCTCACACAGATGCACTGCAAGAATGGAGTGCTTTAAGTTTGAGAGATCAATATGTAAGACTCCGGCCTAAACCAAGAACAATGGTCGTTCTCGAGTCAACTCGGTCACAAGAGAGGATGGGATGATCTGTAAGAGGAAAGCTGAGAAATGTGCAAGATCAATGGTGATCTGAGATTGTAGGTGTGTTGTGAATTCAGTGTAAGAACTCTCTGAATGATTGAATTTCGCTCAATTGAGAGTGATTGCTCAGACGATGATTTCGTGTAGACGAAAGATTGTCTGTATGAACTTGCCGAGAAATTGCTTGTTTAGACGAATGTTCGAGTATTCGATTCTTGTCCTTTCAATCATGATTCATAGGTCTTTTTATATTACTAAATTAAAAACACCATGATCCCCATGAAGTGTGACAGTTGCTGGAATCAGAGAGTGGGGAAATGGGAAATCGTGTTAAAACCAGTTGCTCATCGTGCGGGGACTTGGTTAATTTTCCACCCACTACTTTGCTGACTCTTCCAACTGATTCCACGACTTTCTCACATTCTCGTCGTGGGTGAACACAAGTGCCGTAGACCGCCAAACCAAAACCCTAGTTAATATCCCCCCATGTGACACGATTGATATCTCGTGATTATGGAGTCTGATGCTGACTTTATGGGACGATGAGTCCATGTATTGCTGAGTTGAACATGATTTTCAAATGTTCTGAAACTCATGAATTAAATATGTCTGCTGAGACGAGGTATTATTATGTTGATTACCTAAGACGAGCAAACTATGTTGTTGAATTGTTGAATATTGATAGTTGAACCAATATTCTTGAATCTGAGCAAATATTGCTGGTTCGAGCAAATATTGCTAATTCGAGCAAATATTGCCGGTTTGAGCGAATATTGCTCATTTGATGAATTGTTGGTAGCAGGACCAAATAAAATATTAATTTAAGATACTGACTGCTGGGTCGAGCATAATAAATAAAAGTGTTGATCATGGAATCAACATAAAATTATCAGTATTCGAATCTACTCAGAATCATGTTTTTGCAGAGTTCTGGATTCAAAACCCTAATTTTAATGAATTGATGATTTACTGAAAATAAACTGCAGAGTGAGTGAAGTAGGGACCGGCCACATGGGATGATGACTCCACCGTGTAACGCTCAGATGCTCGAATGAGAAAATACCAAAGTCTCTTGAGGACCAGTTGGTGAAAGAATGATTAAATGCTGGTTTAATCATTTATTAAAATAATGCTCGTGTGAGCGACAGATAATAAAACCTAGCCATGAAAAGATGAGGGACCGACCAAGAGGTCATGGGACCGGCTCTTGGTGACCGTGGGACCAATTGATGGTCGTTTGAGCAAACCCTCAGTTGTTTGAAAAGAGTTTGAACCTAATATGAGCAACTGAGCAAATTAGGTTAAAATAGTTAAAACATGTGGGACCGGCCACTTGCAAGCCTCAGGGTCACCCTTGGTCGGTCACGGGATGCGCCCATGTCACTATGGTGTCCGTGTCTCAGTCCTGAGAGTTTAGATATTTTCTGATGCGCATTTGAGCAACATTTTTAGAAAATACGAAGAATTCAGGGTTTTGCTGAAACTAGGAAAATACATGAGATGACGAAAAATAATTAATAAAATAGGGAATTGCAAGGTGTGGGACCGGCCACGGCTAGGGCATGGCCGGCCGGCTGACAGTCATGGTCCTACACACTTTTCCCAGTTTTATGTATTTTCTCTGAATTGAGGGAAATTCCATGAAACTGGAGAGTTTTATGAAATTAGAGAACTTCCATGAGATGAGAGAAATAAAATAATAATAAAATAGGGAATGATGGAGTGTGGGACTGGCAATGGCCAAGGCATGGCCGGCCGGCCGACGGGCACGGTCCCAGGGCACTCTTCCCAATTTTATGTAATTTTCATGATTTTAGGGAATTTTCATAAAATCAAAGTGTTTTATTGAAGCCAGAGTATTTTGTTGAAATCAGGGAGTTTTCATGGAATGAGGAAAACAAAACAAATAATAATAATAAAATAATAGGCGTGTGGGACCGGCTAGGGCATGACCGGCTGGCTAGGGCCCGGTCCCACAAGTTTTCTTAATTTTATAATATTTTTCATGGTTTTAGGAAAAATTCATGAAATCAGAGAATTTTCATGGTTTGAGAGAAATAATAAAATAATGGGGACGTGAGTTGCGGGACCGGCCACGGTTAGGGCATGGTCGGCCGGTTGGTGCTCGGTCCCGTGACACCTTTCCCTAATTTTATTATTTTCTTGACATAAAGAAATATCATGAGATTAGAGAATTTCCTTGAATCGAAGGAGATTTGCTCGAACGAGAGAATTTTCATGAGATCAGGAAAAATAATAAAATATGATAAAAATATAAAATTGGGTGTGGGACTGGTCACGACATGACCGACTGGCTGGTGAGCCCCAATCCCTGACGCCTTTGCTAATATTTTATTATTATTATTTTTCCTTCCTATTTTGCACAGGTTCATCGTTCATTCGTATTTTTGAAATGCTCGTTTGCGCATTCAAATGATGGTCTGTGCATTATTGCTAAGTACACTTGCACCATTTTAGTCAGGGATTATTCGATGCTCGGATGCCTGTTTCGTTGAATATTTATCACTAACCCGTGGAATTCTGCTGGGAAGAATCACGAATTGAAGTGATGAAATATAACGAAGAACCGTAGAATATTGCTGGATATTCAGGCGATTAGAGATAATTAACTGATAGATCAATACTAGCAGGGCTTCCTATCTAGGAGCATTAATTATCTGAGAGTTGAGAAATATGAACTTGCTGGAGTATCATATTTCTCCTATATAGTCAGGGAAAACCTGGTTGCATCCTGAAGACGTTGTCGCTCTATACTAGCAGGCATGCTATCTAGGAGCCGTCCAATCTTTCGATTCTATATAGAAATAATTACTGAAATTGCTTAGTATTCATTAGATGTGCCGTGGTCTCAGCTGGGAGACTATACATCTACAAATACTCTGAGAGACAGCCTTCTCAGTCAGATGTTTTATGGCATGAGCTTTCATGCTTTATTGAGATACATGAGTCTCAATACTCATCCAATTGTCGGATCCAGAGCATCAAATAATTACTGAAATTGCTCAGTATTCATGAGATGTGTTGTGGCCTCAGCCGGGAGACTACACATCTACATATACTCTGAGAGACATCCTTATCAGTCAGAGGTATTATGGCATGAGCTTTCATGCTTTATTGAGAGACATGAGTCTCAATACTCATCCAATTGCCGGATCCGGAGTATAAATAGTTAGGGTTTTACAATTTTTCCCTTGTCGAAAATCCACCATCTACATTAAGTCCCATGCTTAGTGAGGAACAGTCATGTTCCTCAGTCATCATTGAATGGTGATTTTCCAGGTACAGGCGAAAATAAGTAATTGAACTTAGTCATAAGATAAGACATTACCGGATTTCGACCAAATGAGCAAACCATGGTTTGAGCAAAAACCCCAGTGGTACAATAAAGCGTCATCCAGTAAGCATAAATTGGTGTAGAACCGCTGATTCGATGGTGGAACCTTGGTCGGTTTAGGATTCACGGATCCAGACCCAAGAAAGGAATCCGTTTTAGAGCGGGCGTTCGTTCGTTAGTTTAAGAAACAAACAAAATAGACCTGAGTCTAATGATAAAACCTTTTTCTATGAGCTTTCACGAAAAACAAAAATTTATTTTTTTAAATATGTGAGATTTCACAAAGTGGAATAAACTGTCGTTTCAAAGGTGGATGCTCGTACGAGAGAATTTTTTTGAAAAAACGTGCGTCTGTTAGTAATAAAATTTTATTTATGAGCTTTCATGAAAATTTTTATCTTCGAGCTATCAGAAATCTTTGAAAACATATTCTCGCTTCAAAGACAGATGCTCGCACGAGGGAGCAAATATATATATATATATATTCAAACTTACGTGAGTTTCACGTTAAATATATATATTTTGTAAAACCAATGTTTTGATTTTGGACAACTCTTGAAAGTAGACAATTATACATGGTGAAATAATGTCTGTATGTAAGTTTTCACAATTGTAGAATGGACGTCTGTCCAATTTTTGAAAAACCAGTGGATGTTAAAATTCACGTGGGTTGTTCATGGTTTTATGAAAATCAAGTCATGATTTTGAATAATGAATCTTGCTCGTCTTTGCAGGTTTGAAGGAACGAGCAAGTTTTTCGAAATTCCGACGTTATAATCACTACAGCTAGTGAAATTGTAAATAGGTAAGAGTTGGATTGTTACCATTTTTGTTGTGTGTTTGTTATCGGTACATCCATGACTCCATGTCATTCGCTTCAGATAGTGGCGACTTCTGGTTACAACCACCCTTCTGGATCTTCCGGCGAACGCTCCAGAAATATGAAGTCAAAGATGAAGACTTCTGCAGATGTTCATGCCGAGGTGAATCTACCTTTCAAAGACGCTGGAAAGCTGGTGCCTTGTAAATCTCTCGATCATCTGGGAGTCGTCCCTTATCAGTAGAAGCACCGCCGACTTCAGCAAATGAGAATATCGGTTGAAGATGAAGTCAGGATTTGATTTTATGGTGTAGATCCTAATTCAAATGTGGACGAACGATGAACTTCATCATAATTCGTCATCAGAAAATCCAGAAGTCGGTCTTTCAGTAAAAACGTTGTAGAATCTTCGTCCGATGTCGTATTTCCGAGGTCTACCCATGTTTTTCATCCTCAGAAGACTTCCAAGATTTAACAAACAATATTTTTGAGTTTTGAGCATGTTTAGGGGCCGAAATAGGCGAAACAGTAAACTTCCAGGAGATTTCCAGAAACTTTTCAGATGGCATGTAGTCCAATGTTTCGACCACATATCTTTGCTCGTTTATCCAATTACTATGAATTTTGGATATGTTGTAGATGACATCCATGCAAAGAGAATGGTATATTATCCATTCTTATATTCTTCACCAATTTCTCCCAGCTCACCCCTTTGTGCAAGATAGTGTAAAATCGTTTCAGACGAGCTTGTTGTAAATTGCCCTTGTTGTGTCTTTAGACCATTCGCTCGTTTCTTGAACACTTGATGAAGGATTTTAATGCCATTTATTAGTTTGAAATCAGGACTCCTTGATTGATACATGAGCATGGTGTTTGCAGTGCCATCTTGTTTCTGTCAGTCGTAGAAACATCACTTCCGAAACCCTGGTCACGGGACCACTACTGAGGTTGCTCTCAAGAGGGGTGATGTAATGACCTTGATTGCATGTCTCGGTGGAATAATTCCTTTTATGATGAAGTACCAGCACATGTGAGTTTGGTGTCACGAGTCTTGGACTGTGAAACTGATAGCCATGATCAGTGGACCGTCAGTCCCCAGTATCTTGTTAAATCTCTCTTTTTGTTTTCCCTTCTTCTAGCGAGACCTAGATAGAGAACCCAGGTAGAAAAATTGATGTAAATACCTAGGTGGTCTAATTTGGAGGTACCTTGATGAAGGACTTAGCGGAATGACCTGGTGGACACCGATCGACTATGGAAGTTATGAATCCCGTCTAAGAATTGCTGCTTGCATGTTGTATGCTCTGGAAACTGTGGGAACCTCATACGACGTCGGAATTCGATGCTTGACCCCAACTTTTGAATCTAAGAGACTTAGTTGTCACATGAGAAAAGAATCACTCAATATGGAGTTGTAGAGGTCAGCCAACGAAGCATTCACATTTGTAATTTGTAATCCCGTACAAATTTTTCAGATTTCGTAGACCTGACGGTAAAGGACGTATATTTCAGCTCGTATGTCCGATTGATGCGAACTTTTGGTATGTTGTATCAGAGACATAGACGAACATCTTTTGTTGAGGAAGCATTGTCCCATTCATCAACCGTTGGTACGTTTTTGTAAACCCATGGCCTGAAATGTGTTGTATCTCTTTTGTGGAGGCGATGAGAACATCTTGTAGAAGACTTTGGTTTGTGCCCGTTTGTCATGTAAGCTTCAGGTCTAAACATTTTGACATGAATCCTTAGGGATTGAAGAAGTACGATCCGTAGAGTAACGCTTCAGAGAATGGATAGTTGATGAAGCCGGATGTTGCGCCTGAGACTGATGAGATCACAATTGAATTTCCTCCAGAAATTTTTGTTGATGCTGATACCATGAATGGGGTTCTTCCACATGTCCTTGTTCATGCCGATACTATGGTTGGAGTTTCTCCAGAGACCGAAAATGATAGTCTTTTCTCTTCCATCCAGTGAGCCTTTACATGCACGAACTAGTTGGTGAGTTGAGCATTCCTAAGATGAAGATGTTCTAGGATTTCAACCCAAATTCTCCTGAATATGACTTTACTGTAAAGTGGCTTCGTCAGGGAATCAATGTTATTGTGGCAGATAGCATCGACAGTCTCCATTCTGGATGTGAGGAGAAATGTTCCTTGGTCGTGCAAGGCTTGTGATCTAGAGAGGTTTCGTTGATGAAGTTTCATGGAATCACATCAGATTGTAAATTCTAATAAGATCAAGTCCCCAGTGTATGTTGAAGGAGTTTGTGCCATCCATGAATGAATGATATTGCATCTGCTTCAGAAGTCTTACCATGGGATAATGAAGAATTAGCGATTGTAATTTAGTTACACTTTGATTGCGCTGGTGTTGAATCAGTGTGTCATCGTCGAGATATTTGTGCTGAAGCTAGATGCGCCGTTATAGGAGGTGTAGTCTTTGATTGGGAGTACAATTTGAAGGCTTCTTAGATACTTGAGCGTTGAAGTGTCATATCCCTTGAGTATGTCTTAGGTTTGATCGTTTGGGTCCCAACTATCTTCTGTTGATGCAACATTCCTTTAGTCGCGGTAGTGGTATTCAACACTTCTGCAGACATCAGAGCTTTCTGATTTCGTGGCACACATGAAAACTCCTGCAAGGATATGGGGAAATGCCCAAATTGTTCTCTGCCGTGCTTGAATATCATCTCGGTAATAATGTCTCAGTGAGATGCTCGATTCGGATTCGTAAATGTCCCAAATTGTTCTCTGCCGTGCTTCATCGTTCATTCGTATTTTTGAAATGCTCGTTTGCGCATTCAAATGCTGGTATGTGCATTATTGCTAAGTACACTTGCACCATTTTATCCAGGGCTTATTCGATGCTCAGATGCATGTTTCGTTGAATATTTATCACTAAACCGTGGAATTTTGCTGGGAAGAACCACGAAATGAAGTGACGAAATATAACGAAGAATCGTAGAATATTGCTGGATATTCAAGCGATTAGAGATAATTAACTGATGACATAATACTAGCAGGGCTTTCTATCTAGGAACATTAATTATCTGAGAGTTGAGCAATATGAACTTGCTGGAGTATCATATTTCTCCTATATAGTCAGGGAAAACCTGGTTGCATCCTGAAGACGTTGTCGCTCTATACTAGCAGGCATGCTGTCTAGGAGCTGTCCAATCTTTCGATTTTATATATAAATAATTACTGAAATTGCTCAGTATTCATGAGATGTGTCGTGGTCTCAGCTGGGAGACTACACATCTACAGATACTCTGAGAGACATCCTTCTCAGTCAGAGGTTTTATGGCATGAGCTTTCATGCTTTATTGAGATACATGAGTCTCAATACTCATCCAATTGCCGGATCCGGAGTATAAATAGTTAGGGTTTTACAATTTTACCCTTGTCGAAAATCCACCATCTACAACAGGATTTCAAAACGCAGCTCCACGGGAGTTTCTCCCTATTCACTAGTCTATGGAGAAGACGCAATATTACCAGCAGAGATAGCGGTCTCGTCAGCAAGGGTAGCGATGGCCATCTATACTACGCCAGACGAAGTAAGCCATTTCGCACACCTAGATACAATAGAAGAAATAAGAACACGATCAAAATGGTTCGTAGAGGCTTACATGAAGCGCACGACTAACTATTATAACCAGAGCGTGAAGGAGAGGACCTTCAAGGTGGATGACTTGGTCTTTAAGATCGCCCCTCATGTACAAAGGAACACTAGTGAAGGAAAATTTGCCGCGAACTGGGATGGTCCGTTCAAAATAAGGAAGGTGGCAGAAAGTGGATATTATAAACTTAGAAGGATGGATGGATATAAGGTCAAATCACTTGTCAACGGCAGATGGCTAAAGAGTTTCCACGCATGAATCACTTGATTTAATGACATTTCGAATACTAAAGGTTAAATTGTCGAAATTGTTGTGACAAATCTACAAAAGGCTACGGGAATGCCAAAGACACCCGGTCGGGTGAAAAATCTACTAAAAGCTACGGGAATGCCAAAGGCGCCCGGTCGGCTGACAAATCTACAAAAGTCTATGGGAATGCCAAAGGCGCCCGGTCGGCTAACAAATCAAAAAAATGCCACGGGAATGCCGAAGGCGCCCGGTCGGCTGACAAATTTACAGAAAAGGTTACGGAAGTGCTAAAGGCGCTCGATCGGCTGATAAATTTGCAGAAAAGGCTACAGGACTGCCAAAGGCGCCCGACTGGCTGAAAAAGTACAGAAAAGGCTACGGGAATGCCAAAGGCTCCCTGTCAGCCAATGAACGTAGAAAAACCACGGGAATGCCAAAAGCGCCAGGCCAACTAACATTCACCAAAAACTAGGAGCGCCAAAGGCACCCAAAAAAACGTCCAGAAAAAGAAAAGGGGGTGTAAGTGAGTTTAACTTACGACCTACCCCATCCCTCCCCACTCATTCAACCAAGAAAAAGGGGGGAATAGGAGCGTTTAAACAACGCCTTGCCTACCCCACACCACTCATCTGAAAAAGAAAGGAGGGAGTAGGCGTGTTTAACCAACGCTCCTCCCAACCCCACCCCATTCATTTGAAAAAAGAAAGGAGGGAGTAAGCATGTTTAAACAACCCCCCGCCCCGCCCCGCCCAACCCACCCAACTCATCTGAAAAAAATAAAGGAGGGAGTAGGCGCGTTTAAGCAACGCCCCGCCAAATCCTACCCCATCCATTTGAAAAAAGAAAGGAATGAGTAGGCGTGTTTAACGCTCAACCTGTTAGAGCATTGCTCGGTTGAACCCACCAAGCGTTGGTATGTCAAGTTTGGCTGTCATATATTAGTGAATCAAAACTCATTTAAAGAGTCGCTTGATTATTTACTAGAGTCAACTTCGTATAGGTTAGCTAGAAAGTTATTAGGATATGAGACTTACAAGAATTACTCGAAGACTTGAAGAATGTGAAGAAGTAAAGAGCTACATCGACGACATCATACTTCCTCTTGAGGTTAGTAATATTTTTACTTGAATTGTTTCGTTCCTAACGTATCTTTCAATTCGTGCTATATTGAAAACATAATTGCGAAGCTGTGAATGATTATACTCTAGTTAGACGTAGTATTAAGGAATTATAATACGAAGTATAACGCCTATGTTTTGAACTTTGTATATAAGACATCGAAATAATCGTATGAATGCTATTGTGATTATGTATGGGTATGGGTGAAGATTGCGGCCTAGGAAACAATGTTTTACATTCGTTTAAAGGAAGTACAATTCATAAACTTGTTTTGTCAATCGAAAAAAAAATCGCTAGGCTTATTGGTATTGTTATTCATTGCAAATCTTTGGATTACCAATATGTGTGTTTAGTATAACCGCGCATAACTTTTTTATGTATCTTGGTAAAACTATTCACAATGCCTGACTTATGTATCGGTATGACTTTTATTAGTGAAACCAATCTTAAGTAATCATCTGAGATGGTATGATCGATATTTGTAATTGGTGTGACCATCTCTAGTCATTGGGTAACCGATCCTAGAACTTGGTGGGACTAATCACAATATATGTAATCGATCCTCGTAGTAGGTTAACAAGTTTTAGTAATTGGTGTAACCGATCCTATAACTTGTGCAACCGATCACAAGTAAGTACCATGAGATAGTGGTAACCGATCCTGGTACTTAGTTAGACATTTTATGGAAACTAGTGTAACCGATCCGAGTAACGACTTGGAGGTAGAACCGAACTTTGTGTTTGGTAGAACCGTTAAACCCATGAATGGTGATTGAATGTATTTGATCAATCACATAGTTCTTGGAAATCAGATAAACCAATTCTAAACTCGTTTGGAAGTGTGGAAAATCGGTTCCAAGATTGTAAATATGAAAAAGGATTTACAAAGTAAATATGTCGAGATACTTTGAACATGTGCAGTAATTCTTATCTATTATTGTTCAAAGATATTCCTTAATAACTAAAGGAGAATCCCGGATCGAAATAAATTGAGAATCTTTTAATTAAGGTTTTTAATTTTATATGCTTTTAATTTCCATCAATTAAAATGCGTATCTTTAGAAAATAAAAATTGGTAATGTGCATTTACTAATTGGAGATTTTCTACTGAGATTTCAGTCAATATTTGGACAGAGCATTTCCAGGAATTATGAAAACCGATTTTGGCTTTATTGCATATCTTTGAGAATTTTCGGTTTTGGAAATTCCTTGGTCTATAAATATTGAAGTTTGCATTTCAAGCAAACTAATCCTCAGATCCAGCAAAACTACCTAGTTTTGTTGTTACTGGTGGAGCCGTTTATTCGGAGAGGAAAGTACCCTAATTAGGCGAAATCTCTTACGACCGCTCGTTTTAAAGACTTCTTTGGGATTGAGAAGCTCTACGAGTACCATTGGTGGGAAACTAGATAATTGCAGTTTATTATTAGTTTTCCATTGATTTGATTGACTAACGGTTATTGAACTTTGATTGCACGTAGTTTGTTTATGCTTGAGAATCTTCTCTTCTGATATAAGATTCACTCAAACTAGATCGAAGTATCGACGGGGATCTTTAGATTGTTTGTAGATCTAAATACGTCTTGTGATAATCCATCATTAACAGACTCTTTTATGTGTGTGATTGATCACAAGAGATTCAAGTTGTTTGTGTGCAGGTGTTTATTGAAGATCTAAGAAGATTTGAAGACCAAGAAGATTTCTTATTTAAGTTCATAATCTTTGGTGTGCAAAAAACTTGATCGGCTGGGGATCCAACTATAATCGGTTTATCTTTTGATAGATTGGATTGATTAGTTGCGTAGATTGGCATCAATACATTTCTTTGTGATTCATAGTATTGATTGCATAGTCTAAACAATTACTTTGGTAGTTGTTGAGTAGATTGGTCTAAGAACCCGATAAAGGAGTTTATTGGTTAAACAGAAGAGCCTTTTGTCAAACTCATATCACTTTGTTTGAAAAGAGTTATTACCGAACAGATTTGTTGTTCCTTTAATGTTTAGAATACGAACCAAAGGAATTGTTCCAAGTGCGTGACTTATTGCAAGTTGGAGGCGCAGGGATACTGAGGAAACTAGGTGAACTATAGGTTTAGTTGCTTGGTCTCAAGTATACGAAGTTGGTTTAGATTTTGTATAGCGGCTTAATTCTGAGAGTATTCAATTCTGGACAAGGTCCCGGGGTTTTTCTGCATTTGCGGTTTCCTCGTTAACAAAATCTTGCTGTGTCTTTTAATTTTCTATTTCCGCAATTATAATTGATTTATTATAATTAGAAGTAAAATACACAAACGTTAATGTTAGAGCATTGCTCGGTCGAACTCGCATGCGTTGTTATCTCAAGCATGTTTGTCAATGTTATTGATCAAAACTATAAGTCTTGATTTCTAGCCTATATAGCTAAAGGTATCGGACTAGGATAAAAAGTGTAGTTGAGCTCAAGACTCCATGGCAATCATCATACAAGACGAAGGACTACTCAAGGAACTGGTGGATCTTCATCGACTAAAAGGTATGTGGAGACTTGAACTTATCTGTCACTCAAAAGTATATCTACTCTATCTCCTATTCTTGAGACAAAAGTCGTTTTGATATATAGACATTCATTATGCACATTTGCTATTTCGAGCCGAGTGTAACTCGCCTATCTATTTCTCGAAATATGTGTTGGTACGCTTTCGCTTTAGCCAAATTCATTTTTACCTAGTGACGAATGTCATGTTATGTTTCAATCACTTTGGAAATTGCTCTGGCGAAAAATGGTCTGTGAATAACGGCTATATAACGTCCTCCGAGAATGTTTCAATGATTGAAATGAGAGTTTAGATTACATAACCATTGGTAGGATATAAGAATTGTTGTGGAAACACATATATGTATAAGTCCTTATTCCTTGAACCAAAGTTTGCGAACTTTGTTGATCAAGAGAAACGGAATGTGGCGTGAGCCAAGTCCGCGAACTGGCGAAAGTTCTCGACCCGAGAATTTCTGGTGGAGTTTGTGAACTCCTTCTGTGAGCTTAAGTCCGCGAACCCAGTCCGCGAACTTGATCAGGTTATATCTAAAATCGGTTTTTCTTGAACTCATGTTTATGTAAACTAAGGAATGCTTTTGCAAACCGTGGATATAAAGTTCATGAACCGATTCGAGTGAATCAAACCGTTTTTGCTTCGATTGTGTCTTGTGTAGTTACATAAGATCTAAGCAATTGAACAACTCTCTAACTAGTTCATTTGAGTCATTTGAACTAGTTATGGTGAAGAAGAATATGGTGGATATGAAAGTAATCATATGGCTAACCATTTGGTTAACTATTATTGAACCAACAAATGTTAATGTTTGGGAACGGATACATAAACCCAAAATTGGACATTTCATTTGTGTGTAACAAGCTAAGTTTTCGATCCAACGGTTGAGAAATATTAGCTTGAATCTAATCAGGTTTTCATCTAACGGTGAATATTGAATGCTTTGTTACCAAGCTAACATTGATTGCAAACCCTGATTTGAAAGACTATATAAAGGAGAACTCTAGCAACTGGGAGACCTAATCCCCACACCTTGTGTGTGATACTAGTTGTGCTAAGCTAGAGTCAATTCTCCTTTAACCTTTGGTTTCTTCTTCTAAACCAGGTTAACGACTTAAAGACTTCATTGGGATTGTGAAGCCAGGACGATACTACTTTCTCGTAGTTGTGTGATCTAATCTTGTTGTTTCTATCGTACGAGTACAGTTGTAATAATTGGCTTGATATTGATATCTCTGATAGGCAAGATATAAAAGTAATCACAAACACGTCGTCTCATCGTTTGTGATTCCACAATATCTTTTTTCGCTGTGTCGATTAGGATTATTGTGAGGTGATTGATAATACTAGGTTGTTCTTCGGGAATATAAGTCTGGTTTATCAATTGGTTCCTGTTCACCTTGATTTATCAAAAGATGGAAAAAAACTTGTAGGTATATTCGTGGGAGACGGATTTATCTATTACCGTAGACTTTTCTGTGTGATACAAATTTGTTTATTAAAGTCTTCGACTTTGGGTCGTAACAACTCTTAGTTGTGGGTGAGATCAGCTAAGGGAATCAAGTACGTAGTATCCTACTGGGATCAGAGACGTAGGAGCATAACTGTACCTTGGATCAGTGTGAGATTGATTTGGGTTCAACTACAGTCCAGACTGAAGTTAATTTGGAGTAGGCTAGTGTATGTAGCGGATTAATACAGTGTGTGTTCAATCTGGACTAGGTCCCGGGGTTTTTCTGCATTTGCGGTTTCCTCGTTAACAAAATTCTGGTGTCTGTGTTATTTCTTTTCCGCATTATATTTAGTTATATAATTGAAATATCACAGGTTGTGCGTTGTTCAATCAATTAAAATATCCGACCTTTTAGTTGTTTATTTAAATTGATTGACACTTGGATATTGGTCTTTGGTACCATCCAAGTTATCTCTCTAGTATTTGATAAAGACTCGCAGATTTCTATTTGCTTAAGTATATATCAAATCGAGAGATTGAGATATAAACTCTTTGATATACTTTTTATCTAGATTGAGTCTGACTGTCTAGTTGATTCTCTAGAAAGTATATTGGAGTTTGTCCATACAGATTGCTGAGCGAAATATTGGGTGTGGTTGTTGTACCCCCACTTTTTCAGTTAATTCATAATTACTTGATAGCAATCCTATAGTTTTTGGTTAAGTCCGAACCTATTATCAAGTAATCATACTTCGTTGTTGTATTATCTCGATCTTGTATCCATAGTCAACTACGCAATTTATCTTGTTGTCGTATTGTCTCGATCTCGTATCCATAGACGATCACACGAAGTGTGAACCGATTCGTTGTATTGTCTCGACTCGGTCCATAGACAATCACTTTCGGAGAAAGGACTTATAGGTGGAAAAGTTTTAGATTGAGGTATATTTGGGTACCCTCGTCTTTTCAATTGGTATCAGAGCAGGCAAACCCGAAAAGATCTAAAAATATATGTTTGGTGCAATCCAACCTATGATAATTGAATCTATATCTGATTCAGTTAACGTAACGGCAGGATTTGACTACTTCAAAAACTCGTGGTCGAAGACACGAATGAAGTATGTAATACTTTTATTCCTAAATGTATTAGGAATTGGAATTATATCTATGTATGTCTTGAAGGACTTGCATAATCCATTGGATACCATAGGATTGTATATCATTGCCTTGGATACTAACATGTTTAGTAACAATGATACAGTGCTCTATGAGACAGGTTGTATCTCGAAAATGCATAAGATTCCTCTCAGAATTTTTTATTACATGAACCATGGCTATTGTGTTCTTCAAAAATCCGGAATCTTAAATATATTTTGGATGTCCTATCAAAGTATATATATGTACATTTTCAGATCTAAGACTATCAATGTATCGCTACCTAGGATGCCATTTTGGAAACTTTGTAACCTTACAAGGAATGATTTTTCAGTTAATAATTCTGTTAACAATGGATTGCTTCATACACCTCACAACTGTTTTAATGAAGCAAGTGATCTTTTGAAATATTACAGGATTTATGATTCTAATGGTTTTTTTTTAACAAATATCATATTATGTTCAAAGTTATCTCTGCATAATCTATTAGAAAATTCTTGAGTGAATTTCAAATGATGTTATCAAATTCTGGTAATAAAAGAGTAAACAGATTTTTGGACAGAAACATAGAATCAATCCGAAATAAAGATCCAGTCCCTGAAAAACTGGTTTTCCAAAAGAAATACCTAGATATAAATCGGAATTGTCTCCCTACAAGCCTCGGTTTCCGATTTTGGTAGAAATTCCTAAAACTAGTTATTTCCGGTTTTTGATATTTATTCTTCCTATAAAAGATAACCTCTTGCTATGTTTACAAACATATTGGGGAAGATTGATCGAAACCGTAACTAGGGTTTTTTCATATTTTCGCAAGTATGAGAAAGAGGAAATCAAGGGAAGAAAACTCTGAAACTGACAAACTGGATTTAAATACATTTATTCCTCCTGGAGATATTGAGAAAATCAAGTATCCTTACTTGATCAAAGGAAAACATGATCTTACTAATTTTGTAGATAACACATGTTTTGAAAGATATCAAGCCTTGAAGGGAGTAAGCTTCACTGAAGAAAAGAGATTCGATCCAGACGTTTCAGAAACCAAGTATGTGAAGTTTGTTCAAGACCGAATCTGGGGCAATATGTTCGAATTTGAAAAATATTCACCTGATATAGTAAGAATTTTTTATGCTAATATTCGTAATATTGATCATGAAAAACTTACTTTTAGCACTTTGGTTGGAAGCACTTTTCATCATGTTGGCAGAAAAATGATATCAAAGATCATCAATTACAAAGTGAAGGGAAATCATATGATTACCGGTTCTGAAATTGAGCATGATAACATTTCAAAACTTATCACTGGAAAAACTGTTGAATGGAAAAAGGAAAATATGATAACCGGAGAAATACCCTTCTTCTTAAGGGTTTTCGGTAAACTTGCTACAGCAACTCTTTTTGTTAGTACAAAAGATTCATCACAATGGGATAAGGAATTTGCTGAGCTTGTATACTTTCTTCTAAAAGGGAAAAATCAAATTGACATATGTGGAATAATTATCAATCAAATGATTATGATCATCGAATCTATCAATACCACATCATTCCATAGAAATCTTGGATATCCCTGTCTCGTCACCAGCTTGTGTGATACACAATGAGGAATAATTTCAAAGATGAGAAAGTCACTAAAACTGACTCTCAAAAAATTATCAAGCAAATGTGTAAGGCTAGAATAGAAAAGGGAACTAGTATCTCAAATGATCAAATTTATAGCAATGGAGATCTCATGTTCCATATTTTACGTCTTGAAAGACAGTTAGATTGTATTCAGAAACAGCTAGCCTTTGCCTCTTGTAATGATTCGGAAACTCTTAAAGGAATCCTAGAGATCGATAGTGAATCTGTAAGAGGTGAAAAAGACCAAGACTATGAAGAAATTTCTGAAGAGCAAATAAATGAAGATTAATAATTGTCTTCAAAGGAAAATAGACATCAGTTTTTGATTTCTTTCAATAATTGTATAAGGTATATTTTGAATAAAACTATCTATTATTTATGAATTAAAATTATTATTTTATAATTTTTCTTGTGATAGTTTTTCGATTACATAGCCTGTTCTTGAATGCTTTATTTTATTTCTATGTGTTTATGGGATGTTTGATTTCGGTTTTCATAACCTTAATATTCGATGTCATATTGTGTGAACCCTTATGGTTTGGGTGACTTTTTGATTTAGCGGGATTGAGTTCTAGCCCAAGTTGGTAGGATTTATCAAAGGATCATAAGGGGTTCCGATTGAAACTCATGTGTGAAAAAGTCACAATATGTTGAATCGTTTTTGTTTTAGCATAAAAGCATATGTGTTTCGGGTTTTTAACTTTTGCTATGCATTAGTTAAAACCGATTCAACCTTTCCCTGGTAAAGGTTGGTTTTTGTTGTTGTTATTTTGTCTTGCAAGAGGATGACAACACAGTGATATTCCTCCCCGGAAAGATGCAAAGAAAAGGAGAAGAGGATGCGGAACTTGAGGTAACGAATTTTTTAGTTAATCGTTTTCCTGTTTAAGAAAAGCCTGATTTTATTGCAGATATTTTGCTTTTGCTTAACAAAATTTCGGTACAATTGATGTTTATTCCATTATTTGTGTATAGATGTGTGTGATTCAATTGTTTCCGGTTGAGAAAAACTATTGTTGTCTTGCTTTATTGTTTGGTATCAATTGTTTAGGCTTAACGAAATTTCGGTGCAATTGCGGTGCTTTAATGTCTATGTTTGTTTCAATTGCTTCCGGTTAAGATAAATAATTATGCAAGTTAATTTATTTGGTTTGTATTAATTGTTTATGGCTTCACAAAAAGGTTTTCGAGATCAATTGTTTAGTCCAATTCGATTCCGGATAAGAGAAACTAAGTTAATTCTGATCTTAGTTAGACTTATCAAAGTGGAGGATTCGGTTATTCAAGTCTAATCGAATGCCTTAACAAGAAATACTAGTTAACTAACCTAGTACTTGTCTTGTTTAAAGTGAAAGTTCTAAGTTATTGTTCCAATAATAGAACCTGGTGAGAAAAATAGAGTTAATTCTGATCTTTATTTTGGTCTTATCAAACAAGCGATTGTATTTGTACAATCGTTTTAGTAAAAGAACTAGGGTGCTTAGTCAATTTTTAATTTGCTAAACTATTAGGGAAAATTGCTTCGGGCAATTGTTTCCTTGATAACATATCGAAATATAATTACTTTATAGTTTCGGTTTTGATATTGGTTATCTAAAATGGTATGTGAAACGTTCGTGCTTAACTCTTATAGGTTATGCAAGTGTTTTAGATTTGTAAGATCCTTTAGGTTTGTCCTTTGTTTGCTCATACCCTTGTCATTTTGTGACAAAAAGGGGGAGAAATATATGGAGTAAACAAGTGATGTGACTCACTAAGAAAAGGACAATGGTGCTAAAACGTTATATCTAACGAAAGAGTAAAGCATTGACTAAGGGGGGGAACATATCATATGATGATTTGTAGTTATATGGACTACAAAAGGAAATAACAAAGATGTGCGGATTGAAAATCTACCTATCTCACCTTTAGGGGGAGTATTAGCTTTGTTATTATAATGTCAATAGCGGCATTTATGGATTGAATATATGCAGGTTATTGTGTTGTTGAAACTTGGAATCAAGCATATGTATAATGAATTCGTGTAATTTGTTTATCCATATGATGTAAGAGTTTTGTCACTAAAATCGACAAAGGGAGAGATTGTTAGAGCATTGCTCGGTTGAACCCACCAAGCGTTGGTATGTCAAGTTTGGTTGTCATATTTTAGTGAACCAAAACTCATTTAAAGAGTCGCTTGATTATTTACTAGAGTTAACTTCGTATAGGTTAGCTAGAAAGTTATTAGGATATGAGACTTATAAGAATTACTCGAAGACTTGAAGAATGCGAAGAAGTAAAGAGCTACATCGACGACATCATCCTTCCTCTTGAGGTTAGTAATATTTTGGCTTGAACTGTTTCATTCCTAACGTATCTTTCAATTCGTGCTATATTGAAAACATAACTGCGAAGCTGTGAATGATTATACTCTAGTTAGACGTACTATTAAGGAATTATAATACGAAGTATAACGCCTATGTTTTGAACTTTGTATATAAGACATCGAAATAATCGTATGAATGCTATTGTGATTATGTATGGGTATGGGTGAAGATTGCGGCCTAGGAAACAATGTTTTACATTCGTTTAAAGGAAGTACAATTCATAAACTTGTTTTGTCAATCGAAAAAAAAATCGCTAGGCTTATTGGTATTGTTATTCATTGCAAATCTTTGGATTACCAATATGTGTGTTTAGTATAACCGCGCATAACTTTTTTATGTATCTTGGTAAAACTATTCACAATGCCTGACTTATGTATCGGTATGACTTTTATTAGTGAAACCAATCTTAAGTAATCACCTGAGATGGTATGATCGATATTTGTAATTGGTGTGACCATTCCTAGTCATTGGGTAACCGATCCTAGAACTTGGTGGGACTAATCACAAGATGTGTAATCGATCCTCGTATTAGGTTAACAAGTTTTAGTAATTGGTGTAACCTATCCTATAATTTCTGAAACCGATCACAAGTAAGTACCATGAGATAGTGGTAACCGATCCTGGTATTTAGTTAGCCATCTTATGGAAACTAGTGTAACCGATCCTAGTAGCCACTTGGAGGTAGAACCGAACTTTGTGTTTGGTAGAACCGTTAAACCCATGAATGGTGATTGAATGTTTTTGATCAATCACATAGTTTTTGGAAATCAGATGAACCAATTCTAAACTCGTTTGGAAGTGTGGCAAATCGGTTCCAAGATTGTAAATATGAAAAAGGATTTACAAAGTAAAGATGTCGACATACTTTGAACATGTGCAGTATTTCATATTTATTATTGTTCAAAGATATTCCTTAATAACTAAAGGAGAATCCGGATCGAAATAAATTGAGAATCTTTTAATTAAGGTTTTTAATTTTATATGCTTTTAATTTCCAGCAATTAAAATGCATATCTTTAGAAAAATAAAAATTGGTAATGTGCATTTACTAATTGGAGATTTTCTACTGAGATTTCAGTCAATATTTGGACAGAGCATTTCCAGGAATTATGAAAACCGATTTTGGCTTTATTGCATATCTTTGAGAATATTCGGTTTTGGGAATTCCTTGGTGTCCAAACTTCCCTGGTCTATAAATATTGAAGTTTGCATTTCGAGCAAACTAATCCTCAGAGCCAGCAAAACTACCTAGTTGTGTTGTTACTGGTGGAGCCGTCTGTTCGGAGAGGAAAGTACCCTAATTAGGCGAAATCTCTTACGATCGCTCGTTTTAAAGACTTATTTGGGATTGAGAAGCTCTACGAGTACCGTTGGTGGGAAACTAGATAATTTCATTTTATTATTAGTTTCCGATTGATTTGATTGACTAACGGTTGTTGAACTTTGATTGCACCTAGTTTGTTTATGCTTGAGAATCTTCTCTTCTGATATAAGATTCACTCAAAATAGATCGAAGTATCGACGGGGATCTTTAGACTTTTTGTAGATCTAAAGACGTCTTGTGATAATCCATCGTTAACAGACTCCGTTCTGTGTGTGATTGATCACAAGAGATTCAAGTTGTTTGTGTGCATGTGTTTATTTAAGATATAAGAAGATTTGAAGACAAAGAAGATTTCTTATTTGAGTTCATAATCTTTGGTGTCCGCAAAACTTGATCGGCTGGGGATCCAACTATAATCGATTTATCTTTTGATAGCTTGGATTGATTAGTTGCGTAGATCGACATCAATACATTTCTTTGTGATTTATAGTATTGATTGCATAGTCTAAACAATTACTTTGGTAGTTGTTGAGTAGATTGGTCTAAGAAACCGATAAAGGAGTTTATTGGTTAAACGGAAGAGCCTTTTGTCAAACTCATATCACGTTGTTTGAAAAGAGTTGTTACCGAACAGATTTGTTGTTCCTTTAATGTTTGGAATACGAACCAAAGGAATTGTTCCAAGTGCGTGACTTATTGCACGTTGGAGGCGCAGGGATACTGAGGAAACTAGGTGAACTATAGGTTTAGTTGCTTGGTCTCAACTATACGAAGTTGGTTTAGATTTTGTATAGCGGCTTAATTCTGAGAGTATTCAATTCTGGACAAGGTCCCGGGATTTTTCTGCATTTGCGGTTTCCTCGTTAACAAAATCTTGTCGTTTCTTTTACTTTTCTATTTCCGAAGTTATAATTGATTTATTATAATTAGAAGTAAAATACACAAACGTTTATTCCTAATTACTTGATAGTAATCCTATAGTGGTTGGTTAAGTCTGAACATATTATCAAGTAATCATACTTCGTTGTTGTATTGTCTCGATCTTGTATCCGTAGTCAATCACCCAAGTTATCTTGTTGTCATATTGTCTCGATCTTGTATCCATCGACGATCACACAAAGTGTGAACCGATTCGTTGCATTGTCTCGACTCAGTCCATAGACAATCATTTTCGGAGAAAGGATTTACAGGTGGAAAAGTTTTAGGTTGGGGTATATTTGGGTACCCTCATCTTTTCATAACCCACCCCACTCGTCCGAAAAAGGGAGGGAGTAAACAACGCCACGCCCAACCCCACCCCATCCATCTGAAAAAATAAAGAAAGGAGGGACTAGGCGTGTTTAAACAACACCCCGCCCAACCCACCCAACTTATTTGAAAAAAGAAATGAGGGAGTAGGCGCGTTTAAGCAACGCCCCGCCCAACCCCATCCCATCCATCTAAAAAAAGAAAGGAAGGAGTAGGCGTGTTTAAACAACGCCCCGCTCAACCCACCTCACTCGTCAAAAAGAGAGGAATAGGCGCGTTTCACCAATCGCCCTGCCCACCCCACCCCACTCATTTGAAAAAAGAAAGTAGGGAGTAGGAAAGTTTAAACAACGACCTACCCCATCCCTCCCCACTCATTCAAAAAAAAAAAGGAAGAGGGTAGGCGCGGTATATCTGCCCCTTCTCCACAAAAGAAAGGGGATAAGCACACTACCATTAACCCACCCTAGTTAATGACAAAAGTCGCGCAACATGAAGAAAAACAAAGTAATATTCCCACCTAAAGAAATTTTTTATTCACATACAAGAAAGAAAAACAAACATCTAAAGGACCCACAAAAGGAAAAGACTTCATAGCGGATACATAAGAAAGCAACAACGGTACCACGAATAAGACAACGAAACAAAAGACAATCCCCGCAAGAAGGAGCGCAACCTAACCAGCCATTAATGCCTGACAACGATCGATATTTGCGTCTAAGGTCTCAGCTATCAGACGCCCGTCATCACATTGCTCGTGTGACGCCCCAACTTTTAAACCTGTTTATCTATATGAGTACAACCTAATTGAAGCATCAAATCCATATTATCGACCTCTGATACAGAATGTTTGAAAGTATCTCATGTTATATAAATATTTTTGTGTGTTGTTTTACAATAAATTAAGAATACATACATAAAAGATAAAGAAACATCTTCAGTTCGCTAAAACTTTAAGCTACGAGAACGGATATCTTCACGTGCAACATTTCTTCGTGTAACTGAAACTGAAGTGGGAACGGGTGAGCACATCGTCCCAAAAGGGTGCTCAATGAAGATATATAACTCTCAAGTAATAACTAACATGCTTCACAGTTCTAAAAGAATATAAATTGAAAGAAATAAGAAGAAACTAATCATTCAGCCATTTATGCATCATGAAGAAAGTGTCACTCTAACCTCAAGAAACTCATTGGAGAAGACGGAGCGAGAGCAACCCTAATCAATAATAATAACATTGTCCACACAGAGTGCCCAGACAAACCATGATTCAGAATATTACCATCGAGATCAGAAATTTAGACAAATAAGCGTAATAATTCGTACGAGCGATTTCCCTCAAATAAATTTGTAGTTGAAGGAAATCCTACAACAAACCCCTTGTATTATCATGACTATGATTTCTAGATCTAAACTTATTTGATATGAAAATAAAGATAAAGATAATGAAAATAGAAAATAAGACACAAGATTTACGTGGTTCGATCAATTTGATCTACATCCACGGGGTTAGGTTTTACTATGATTATTTGTAATTACATCTTGATTACATGGAGACTCCATCAATGAGTATTTGGAGCTCTAGGTTCTTGAAAGAGGAAGAAGAAGGAGATAATAATAATACAATCAATTCTACTTTCTGTCTCTACAGAATGTATCCTCTCCTAAAGTTTGTCTCTCTTTCTGATTATCTATCCCCTTTCTCTCTCTTGCCTTTCTCTATATATAGGATTCTACCTAGTGGGTGACAGCTCATATGCATCTAAGATTTCTCCTAATTTCGGATCTGGCTTGCGATGATATCGCAAGCTTACAAATGTTAATTTCGCAGATCTTCTAATCTTCGCAAAGTTATTACATTTTTCTTATGTTTAAGCTAATATCACCTATTGTATCGTTTCTCAAAGTGCTCTGCGACATTTTTGTAATGCGTTGTTAAGAATTTCGCGAGCGTATCGCTGTCGCAAAATTCTGATCCTACATCTTGCCTCTTTTTTCTTGAATATTGCTTGAAGAGCGATCTTCAGGGAAAAAATCCATTGTTGTAGTTGTTGGAGAGAGATACGTGTTGTTGGAGTAGTCTTTGATCTTTGTTGATGAATGAACGAGCGAAAGAATACTGGATTTGAAAAGTACGTACTTGCCTCTATTCTTTTGTGAAGTTCCCGAATGTTGCGAAGTAAATAAGAAGTATCATCTTTTAAAGTATGCGAAGTATGAAGTATCCTTGAAGAAGTATAAGAAGCATGAAGTATCCTTGATGAAGTATAAGAAATATTCGATTCTCGAAATGTAAGAAGTATCCGTCCTTGAATGAGAATAATAAGTATTGCCTCTATTCATGCGAAATTATTACTCCATTTTTGGTGATTCTTTCCGAGAAGATAAAGAACATAAAATGTTTTCTTGGTAAGTTGCCTCTGTTCTTTATCTATGAGAGTAGAATCTTTGAGAAATGTTGAATGTGTGAATTGTTTCTTCATTCTCATATTTCCTCTGTCTCATGTTTTGTGCTCATGCGATAGTATAATCTCTTCAAGTTGCTTATAATTGTGCGAAATAATTGAGCGAAATGATCATATTGTTCAGAATAATCACATTCTGCGAAATAATCACTTTCTGCAAAATTCTGACACATTCTGCGAAATTCCGACACATTCTGAATAATCCTACGAAACTCTGAATATCCTACGAAATTATGACACATTCTGCGAAATTCTGAATAATCCTGCGAAATTCTGACACATTCTGCGAAATTCTGAATAATTCTGCGAAATTCTGAAAAATTCTGCGAAATTCTGAATATTATTGCGAAGTTCTGCAATATTATTCCGTACAGTTTTGTAAAGTACTTGTGCGAATATAATGCTTATGTGATGATTATGTTATGAAATGTGTATGCGATGTTTATGCTATGAAATGCTTATCCAATGCTTTTATGATGCGAGTATGATGTTTGTATGATGATAATGCTTATCTATTGCAATGTATAGCTAATGTTTGGTTACTTAGCTCATTTTGCACGCTAAAATTGATGTAGCTTTAAATTGCCTCCATTCTTCATTTCTCTGGCTTTTTCTTTAGTGTATGCATTCCTCTTCATGTGGTTATTTTTCCTCACAAGTTCTTACTTGTGTTTCATCTTTCCTTTTTCCTGCACTATTAGTATCTCATAACAGTATGATCATAATATCAAGTCTGCGGCATTTTCACTGCCTCAGTTTCATTTCCATGTACATATTCGCAAGCTTGTTTTCTTACATATAATCATTCTCGCAAGCTTACTTGCTTACTCATTTTCTTATGTGGTCTTATTTTTCCTTCCTAGTTAAAGGTCTTATTTTGCAACCTCTTGTCATTGCGACAAAATCGCAGGACGTCTTTGCACTTTCATGCAAAAACCCATTGATCCTGCATTAACTTTTTCTTTTGTATTATTGCCTCTTCAGGATTGTTGCGACAATATGACAGTCCTAAATATTCTTGCGAAAATAAAGCCCCATGACATTGCCATCTTGCGACGAAATCGCATGACGTCTTCACACTTTCATGTAATGACCCATTGATCTCGTGTTATCTTTTTCTCTAGTATTATTGCCACTTCAGGATTGTTGCACAAATATGACAAGCCTTAATACCCTTGCGAGTAAAGAGCCTCATGACATCTGCGTCTTAAGACACTTATCAGCTCCCTAATGGAGGGTGCCGCCCTTATCTCCCCCCTGGTTGCCCCTTCAAGGAGGCGTACTTCTACCATACAAGGTTAGCTCCTCCCATCCGGTCTTAACAACAACCAGTTTTTTTCGCAGCCTCTTATCCCTTTTACCAATAGGGATTATGGTTACGAGACTGCACCCTAAGTGGGGTTTTCTTCGGGCCGAGTGCAGTATAAGCCAAGACTTGTCAAGAATGGAAAGGACGCTTCAAACGCCCCTGGCACTCTTGACTCAACCGTGTACCTCGGCGCCTTGATCAGATTTTGCACTCCTTGGGAGAGTCCTTATTACCTTAGTCGCCCAACCTAAGTCATATGCTTAGGCTGAGAATCCAAGGTGCCTCTCCCGGATGGGATTTATTGACCCCAAATCTCCATGACTCAGGTTTCACGGGCGGTGTAACCTTTTCCCTAAGTCATGCTACAGGTACCCCCTTCTATGACGTACTTTAGGTCTTACATTTGCCTCTTGCGAAATTTTATTCGCGAACTAGGGTGTACGCCATAAAGGTTCGCCCCATTCTAATCTTAGATTTTTATGGATCTTAGATTGTCTCTTGCCAAATTTTCGCGTTTCTTTGTTCTTTTATTCTTTCATTCATTCTTTCATTCTCATAATATCATATCATTTGAAGCAAAGTAAATATTCAAGAGAAATTCTAATACATTATAATTCTAAAATCTTTGTAATTGTGAAATCTTTGTAATTCTGCGATTGTTTCACATTTTGTAAATCAAATCAAAAATATTTTTATTCTCTGTAAAAGAAATATTCTATAGAAACATATAAATAAATTTTCTCAGTTTTCTGTAATTTTGAAATCTCGCAATCTTTGTAATTTTGAAGTCTTTGTAATCTTGAAATCTTTGTAATCGTACGATTGAATCGCTTTTTTGTAAATCAAATCAAAAATCTTTTTATTCGTTCTTAGTATAAAGTAAAATCTTCAAGGAAGTGGTACTTATCTTTCATGTGAGTCGTTGTTGTTGTCAAAGAAGTGAATAAATGCCTTGAAATGTATGAATTTCGCTCAGCAAAAAGAAGTGTGAGAAGTGAGACTTGAACCTTTGATCTGCTTCTTGGATTTTCTCGCACCATACCAACTGTGCTAAGCCTCTTTTGTGAAATAATCAAAGTTCTTGCGAAGTAATCAAATTCCAACTGCGTAAGAGGAAATTCTGTATAAATTTCGCATAATAAAAATAAACATGCGAGAAGCAAGAATTGATCCCGCGACCTGCTGCTTGCATTCATGCGTCTTGACCAACTGTGCTAACCCTCTCTTGCGAAATAATCAAAGACTGTGCGAAGTAATCAAATATCAACTCTGCGAAATGAATATTTGCGAAGCAAAAATTATTTGGTCGCAGGGAGAATCGAACCCATGTCCTCTAGTTTGCATACCCCTTCTCTGACCATCTGCGCTACTTGTTGCTTGCGAAAGAAACACACAATGTTGTACTTTATTCCATTTCTTCGCCTTTAGGATTTCAAAAATGTGCGAAAAATTAAGCTTGATGAGGGATTCGAACTCGAGTCTTACAACTCACTCTAGCGAAGCTTGACCAACTGTGCTACCTCTTGTTTGCGAACTAATGAAACAATATTGCGAAATTATTCATTTTTTCGCTATCTGTAAAAAGAAGAAAACTATGCTAGCAGGGAAGTTCGAACTTGCGACCACGAACATACATATTGTTCTCTTGACCAAATGTTCAAGAATATCTTTGCGAAATAAATGCACAATGTTTTTCTCTTATTCTTTTATTCTCCCATGCAAATGAGAAGAAAATGAAAAATATGTGTCTCTGCGAAATTCGAACCCGTGACCTACCGCTTACTCGCTCCAGCTCAAACCATCTGTGCGAATTTCTGTTTGTGATAGAAATTGCAGCATCTGCCTTTTATCTTTTCTTCGTCCTTCTTTAACTTCTTTCACATTTGCCTTCTTCTCCTGAACATGAAAATCTTCCACTGAAACTTCCATTTTCTCCTTAAATTTCACCACAACAACTAATTTTTTTCTCTCACTCTTTTCATGTCTTTGAATTGTTGATGATGTTTACTCCCTGAAAGTGTGATTTCTTCCATAAAATTTCCATTTTTGAACCTAAATTTTGTAGATCTAGAAAAATATGAACAGTAGCTAATCTTCATGAAAATTTCTTGAATCAACAAGTTACAGGAAGGATAAATCCTTTACTCGTTCCCTGTTTCTAGCGCCATTATGTAGTTGTAGGAAATCCTACAACACACCCCTTGTATTATCATGACTATGATTTCTAGATCTAAACTTATTTGATATGAAAATAAAGATAAAGATAATGAAAATAGAAAATAAGACACAAGATTTACGTGGTTCGATCAATTTGATCTACATCCACGGGGTTAGGTTTTACTATGATTATTTGTAATTACATCTTGATTACATGGAGACTCCATTAATGAGTATTTGGAGCTCTAGGTTCTTGAAGGAGGAAGAAGAAGGAGATAATAATAATACAACCAATTCTACTTTCTCTCTCTACAGAATGTATCCTCTCCTAAAGTGTGTCTCTCTTTCTGATTATCTATCCCCTTTCTCTCTCTTGCCTTTCTCTTTATATAGGATTCTACCTAGTGGGTGACAGCTCATATGCAGCTAAGATTTCCCCTAATTTCGGATCTGGCTTGCGATGATATCGCAAGCTTACAAATGTTAATTTCGCATATGTTCTAATCTTCGCAAATTTATTACATTTTTCTTATGTTTAAGCTAATATCACCTATTGTGTCATTTCTCAAAGTGCTCTGCAATATTTTTGTAATGCGTTGTTAAGAATTTCGCGAGCGTATCGTTGTCGCGAAATTCTGATCCTACAAAATTAGTATATATAATATCATAACGGATGTCCTACTAGGTAATATTCAAACGGATGAGTTACCGCCATACTATATCAATAATCAATAATATTAAAACGGATGAATTACCGCCCTACTAATGAAATAGATATAATAATATTTAAACGGATGACTTACCGCCCTACTAAGTAATATTGTCGACGGATGAATTACCTCCTTACTTAACTTAGCTAGGAGCCGTGGGGAAACACAGACACTCCTCGCAGGGAAATCTCACAATGCATATCACAAACAATACATTGAAGCAAACATCATACATACATATGCAACATATACATCATACTCAAAGATACATGAATAGTACATCAAAGTACACGCAATCATGCACACTGATAGTAAGGACTCATCATGCTCGCAGGTAAAGAAAGCTTAATGATTACAAGAAGGTTACAGGGTTCCCATCTGGATTGATGACAAGTCATGCCTACCTCAAGATCCGTGATCCACTGGTTCATCCTTTGAATCGATCGTTTTTAATAAATGAGTAACAGTTAATCACACAAGCACTCTAAGGAATTAGCCAAAAGGCTCATACAAGGCTCATAACATAATTTCATACAATTATCTGATTATAGACTAAGTGAACCATCAAATGGTTCTAAGACCATTTATGGTTCTACACCTTTTCATTACCTATCTTTAACACATCTAAGGTCTATTAATTCAATTAGATTGGTTCTAAAGTCCATTAGCTAACTCTTATGAATATGTACAACTTTGTAGATGAAGCTAAAGGCTAATGCAGACCACAAAGGTCCAATTCGTCAATTATAGAAAAACTAGTCCTAAGCCCAAGTCCACTAAACCAACCTAATAAACTAAAGTCCAGTCCATCTGGTCAACAACGGTCACTGACGGTCAAAGGGGTCCACTAATAGTCCACGTCAAGTCAAAGTCTATGGTCAACTAGTCAAATCGGTCAACATTCTGAGTCAATAAGGGAGTCGGTCAACTGGTCAAGACAGGTTCACATTCAACCCAGTCAGATTAACTGAGTCAGCTAAGAAAATTAGTCAGACATCTGACTGGGATGGCTAACAGCCTAATTCTCAAGAACAGAGGTTCATACAATTACTATACATTCTATTTATTCAAAACAACTTCACAATCAAAATACAAGTACAACTATAGCTTACCTACAATTGCAGCTTTAAGCTTTTCACAACAATCACTTAATTATAATCCTACAACTACCATCTCAGTTACACCTTCCCTGCCTGCAACTTCAGATCACTACAGCCTCACAAGTACTACAACCAACTACTGAAACATCAACTATAACTTCAACCACAGTTCCTATTTATTATAAGTTGTAACTCCACAAGTTCAACTAGTTACAACTGTAACTCCATTCAACAGTCAAAATAAACACAACATCTACATCATCCCACTAGCATTGAGTTCAACTCATAAAACATTACTCAGCTTCAACCACCACCAGTTCCATTAACATTCTTCAACCGCATTCCATAATACAGTACTAAAAGTAGTTCTTGTATCATCTTGACATTTACTCATACTTTGTATCTCAATAACAAGAATAAACTACAACCACAGCTCCATTGACAACCAAATAAACTCAAAACTGAACATAATAACATCACCCAATTAACTAAGAAAGAACCATTACCTCGGTTTAGTTCAATCATCCCTCAATAATCTTTGTCACTCTTTGTAACTACACCATATTCTCTGAAATGGATGTGCACAACCCATCTTCATCTTCTCCTTGTTAAATATCAGCACAACAATTCTATTTTTTCTTTACCACAAACTTAATTCCATATCAACTAACTCTAATTTAGGATGAACCCTAATTTCTGATACAATTCATACAAAAACTGAAATCAAACGCAATTCACCCATCTAAACTTCAATTAAGAATAAACCCATCTCTAATCTCTTTTCTCAAAATTCAATTTCATCTTTTGAAGCTTCCTTGAGATATTCTTATGAATCCCTAATTCCTCGATCTTATCAACCTAATTCCCTGACACCAATTCAAACATAAACCCTCTAATTCTTTATTTACCAGTAATTCGATCCATATCACAATTTCAAACAAACTCAAAATTGAAACTGAAAACCCTAAACTATGTTTCTCTCTGATTTAATTCTTCAATCAACATAAACTCTAATAAAATCCCTAATTACTCTCTTCAACCTTCATCAACCACACAAATTACTCAACTGATTCTATCTATTGATTCTCACAGACTCTCAGCAGAAGAAGAACAGGGGAAAAGAAGAGCAGAAGAAAGAAGCAAGAAAAGGCAAAATAAGAGGAAATGATTCTCTCTGCTCGATTTGGTAAAGATAAGGCCAAAGGAAATACTAGGACACCCACTTTCTTTGGTAAAGGCATCCACAACGTGTGTAATGCATCAATAGCGTTTTTTTCGTGAAATGTTGATTTTACCCTTCATATTGTCTAGATGTTTTCTTCTTCGTCCGATATCCGATTGACACGTTCGAATAGCCCATTCCGCACAAATTTTCGAGATCTATCTAGTGGTACTAATTTTGTATCTATATCGTTGTTAGATTAATTTCTATTAATTAAAATCTACATTAATTAATCGAGTTATTATCAGCTAAATCGTGTCTTGATCATTATTAGATCGCCTCTTGACCGGTCTAATAATGTTGACGTGCTTGAGGGTCCTTACAGCGTGGTGTCTAGATGCAGGTCCTGATCATCTTCATTCACCAACTTATGGATATCCCGAATGATCTTTTCCTTAGATTTAGCCCCACGAGCAAACGAGAGAGTATCTTCATGCTCGTCGTATTCTTTACGCGCCTTATCCTGACGAATAAACCTAAAAGTCCATAGCATGCCCACATCCTCCCTCAAAACCAACAAACGCGCCAATTCATCCTCGAGGTAGGGATGAGATACAAGCGAAGATACAGGCGCTAAAGTCAGAGTGTCTCCGAGGAGCGGCGGGGCCGCTTGGTCAGAAATCTGGAAACGGCAATCGGAAATGGCGTGATCTATGGTAGCCATCATTATCGAAGAATCATGAATAATTGATTAGTCGTGCAACGAGCGGTGACGGCATCATCCAATGCGCGCTGGACCACCAGTGATATGCGACCGGATAGTTCAGCCTTCTGAGCAGCTTGATGCGCCTCGTACCATTCCTTAAATCGGGCGCGCATAGCATATATGTTTGCTATCCTCTGCTCCCGAAGAGCTTCAATTTCAGTCTTCACGAGCAACGGTCGTTTGCTATCCTCGCCACACGCATTTAGAATAAGGCCGCGTCCATAGTGCTTGAAGGCCCTCTTTCTATCGACCAATAAGGTCGCTCTAAACCTGCCACAGCAACAAGCCATGGCAACCCATGGCTATCCTTGCGCCTGTGGTCGTTCCCACATTGGCCCTGCTATAATTCCTTTGACGCGGCCATGGCACCATCTACACAAAAAACGTCACTCTGCCGCGACCACATGCCACACGCGCTAATTAGGGTTGCTGCATGCCAAACCCTAATTTAGGCAGGGCCGCTACGACACACGCCACACACACTAATTAAGGTTGCGGCATGCCAAACCCTAATTTAGGCAGGCGCCACTGCACCACTATACCACTACTGGCGCCAACAGAGTGTGTCCATAATCAATAGCCACCCTTTCTCATGAGTTACAATCTCAGCCGTCCAAATTCGCCACAGAATTGACAGGCCTGTGGCATGTCTTAGGCGACCAGCAAAGACAAGACTAATAGCATCACATGATATTCTCATGTGGCAAGTCTCCTGACTTTAACTTTCCACACATAGCAATCTGCTACACGTTTTCCACGAAAACACTCGAGACATCAAACATGTCACAAGCTGGGGGATGATCATCAGGGTATTGGTCTAGAGGTTTACAGCGTGCGGCGTGCAACACGCCCATTATAAGAAAGTGTCCGAAAGCAGGGCAGTTAGTGGCGGCAAGAAGTAGTGGGTGTAACCTAACCCGTTTCCTTCCTAGTGGGAACGTGGTTTCTGGCATTTACACAGGACCCCACTTCTCCATCACTCCATCATTCCCAGTTTCTACGAGATCAGGGTGCGTTCAATATGACTTGTATAAATAGGTTTTACCTATTTCAACCAAACAACAAGTTTTGGTGAGAATAACAACACAGTATCCAGAAAAATACCAAAGAACTGATAGCTTTCATTCCGCAAGCCAGTTCCAAATTCTGATACAAGTCATAAAATAACCACACCTTCAGAATTAACTATTCAGGTCTCAACACCTTCTTCGCTTCCCTCTCTAAGACCAACCCTTCTCCTTCACTTTGTGGCCGAAGCAAGACTGGAATGGCCATTTCTTGGTTTAGGAGAGGATTGTACAGATTGATCTCTCGAATCTAAAGTACTCCCGTGCAGTGCATTTTTTTAGGTTTACCCATAAACAATTGGCGACCACAGTGGGAGATTAATCTTTCGATTGCGAAGACAATTTCTCAATTTTCATTCCGATCTTCCCAAACTCAAGATGGTGGGTCTTAGGTATAAATTCAATCATTAACCAGAATTCACTTCAATCACCAATCCCAACCTTCCGCTTCATGAGTTACCTCGGCCATCCGATGCACTTCCAAAGCCGTTGATGCTCGAAATCCAATCACCATGGAAGGTATGGCAAAAATATTAGAAGATGTTGTCGCAAACCAAGCTGATATTGTCAAGTTGCAAAATGAGATGTTTTGTCTCTTAAAGAGTATGGAAAACCGGTTGTAGCAAGATCCAGCAAACATTCTTTCGGAGAACGCCACCAATTTCAGAGATGGCACAAAAATGTTGAATCCTTGTCTGAGGTCTGTGCCCCCGCCAGCGATGATGCAGACAGAGTATGTGGACGTATCCAACGAGAGCAAAAGGGAATGACCAACACCAATGTACCGTCCGCAAGCGCAGTCAACACATCCCATGGTGTTACACCCTCTAGTACCAACACCAGCAGCACCGAAAGCATCCCCTCTGGCGTGACGCCTCCTATTACCAGAGCCAAAGCCTCCGCTACTCATAATATGCCTCCAATCATCACCAGGCTACTACCACTTCTTCGTCAGGATGAGAGACTGGAGGATCTAGAGGAAACCAACCTCCCATTACCATTGTCGATTTAATGGAGAGACAAGAAGTTCTTGCCAAAACTCAGACAGACATGGACACAACTCAAAGGGAGCGAAACAACGAACATCTGAATGATTATGTCAAGGGATTCGTAATTCGGGTGTTATATTGTCATGATCCAAATGTGACTGAATATCAATTGGTGGAGTTGTGCATTAATGCTTTCTGGGGACTCTGTTCGCAAAACCGCTTAATCTATGATGGAGCATATATTTTTATCCCTCAACCGTGTTGCATCGGGAAGGAGATTGTCTTCAACTGGAGAAGCTACCCCGAAATCCCAGTCTCTCTTGGAAGGTACGATGGTAAATGTAACTGGGGACTCCTAACCACTGCTCACCTGAAAGCTGTCGAGTTTGAAAGCGCACTGATTGACGCGGCCTCCGACTTCAACATTGTAACCATCAAGTCTCTGAGAGTTTCAAGGGAAAATCAAACAAAAGTTGTGTATTCTTTCCCAAGAAGAGAAAACACGACTTGTCGACCAGCATTATTTATGCGTCGTCTTCCCATCTTCCATATCGTATCAACTCGTCTTTCGAAGTCAAGGGTTAATGGCACCCTCACTGGAGTTCGCTCCAGGAGCTGCTTCAACGTTCTTTCCAGGAGCTGCTTCAACTCCAAGCTCTGCTTTAACATTTTTCTCCAGGAGCCGCTCCGCTTCAACGTTCTCTCTAGAAGCCGCTTCAACGTTTCTCTCCAGAAGCCACTCCGCTTCAACGTTTCACCCCAGTAGCCGCTTCAAATTTTCGCTCCAGGAGCCGCTTCAATGTTCTCTCCTGGAGTCGCTCCGCTTCAACGTTCTCTCCAGGATCCGCTTCAACGTTTCTCTCCAGGATCCGCTCCGCTTTAACATTTCTCTCCAAGATCCGCTTCAACGTTTCTCTCCAGGAGCCGCTCCGCTTCAACATTTCGCTCCAGAAGCCGCTCCGCTTCAACGTTTCGCTTCAGTAGACGCTTCAACGTTCTCTCCCGAAGCCGTCGCTTTACCCAAAAAAAGGGATAAACTCACATACGTGAGTTATCAAAGACCGTCAATGTTCATGGTCGTGGTCGTCCAAGGTTCGTGCTCGTAGCTGCCACTCCTTCCTTCCAAGATTCATGGTCGTAGCCACCACTCTTCCCTGCAAGGATTTGTGCCCGTAGTCACCACTCCTCCCTGTCAAGGATCGTGACCGTAGCCATCCAAGCACCAGCTTGTTTTTGTTCCCACGAAAACGCAGTCTCTTCTTATCACAGTTGTTGCAAAGAACCGTTGCTGCTCGTTGGTTGATACCAGCCAGAGCTTCATCATAGCAATAACCACTATATACAAAGGTAATCCGAACTTGTGCATTTTTTAGCTTTCCATGGAGGAAGTAATAGAGCCACCAATACGGAGGCAAGATGGTGCCATCTTTATCATGGTTAACCCACCGACCATACAAGATAGAACCAAGAAAACCACACTTGGGGACTGAGGATCAACGCGGAATCCCTTCACTGTCGAGAACCTTTCAACTCAGAAGGGATAACCAACCAAGAAGTCATAACCGTGACAAGGTCACCACTCTTCAAAGATGTAGCGCAAGGATATCACCACCTCTTTGTATGGAAGGCACCTGACCAACAAGCAGTATTTGGCTCAGCCATTCATAAGCATTGTTGCTAGTGAAGAATCAAATAGGAAAGTTGTGCCTCAGCAAGACACACATACCAACTACACCATGTCTACCGCATCACCTACTCAGAACTCAGCACCGCCTACACAAGTCCTGCATGAAGCCGGGCATCGCCGACAAAGCCAAATTCGGTATTTCTAGATTTCCAATTTCATATGGAAAGGGTGCATGGGATGCCAGAAGTTGGATACAATGCAGAGTTATCAAGTGAGACTCCCGACCACTGATCAACAAATGACGAATCCAAAAGATTGCCGCCTTCATCAATTCGTCAACCACCTTACCAGCAAATGCAATAGAAGTACGTCTTTCAAGAGAAAATAGGCTCAGGATAATTACACCATGGGACTGCCAGCACAGGATGTCCTCACGTCCCTCAACCAGGTTATTTCTGATATCGGCATCATCGTCATTGTCAAAGCTTTACGAGCCGCAGTAATTTCTCAACATGAAGTCGTACACGTGCATTAAAGACTCCAAAATACGCCGCAGAGATATATTAACATGTCCGGCTACGCCATCGGATCTATGACCAGACAGAAGTGCAACTGGGGACTGCTCATCGCATCCCATTCGATAAAATAATATAAGATTCAAAAGATGGTTCAAAGGATGTTACTTGGAATGAAGTCTTTTAAGACTTGATAGCAGCACGTCTGCAGCGGAACCTATCTTAGCTCGTCTACTTCATCCAGCGGTTTCAGAAGATTTCGACCATACAAGCATCCACAGCATACCATCACCGCAGTCAGAAAGGAAAGAATAAGCCATTCAGACACGGCTCAGTAGTCCATGCACCAAATAACTTAAAGTCAAGGACTGATTAACAACACAACTACACTCTCCAAGATTAGCCCTGACATGATCATTGCCGAGCATATCCATACCAGGAGTGCAATGGAGTTTGGTAAATTTTGAGATCCACTGGAGACGTTAGATGCTCATCCTTCTGGAGTCATAACCTTATTACACATTCTGGAGAAGATCGATGTTACTGTTGGGTGGCTACATGCGCAAAATAGAAAAGAGCGCCTACCTTGAGTTCTCCTGGCTCGCCTTGCTGCTGATTATAACTATTGGAGATTGTTTTGTTGCCGTTGACATCGCTAACAAAGAAAGTCATTCACACCGAGCTAAATGTCCAAGATTGATCAACTACTCATGGATATTACACTCGCAGCTAAAATACGAAGGCAAGATGAACTTACCTTGCCGCTAACGATTGACACGCCTATGATCAAGCTGCTGCAAACGAACACAAGAAGCAGACGAGCGAATAATAAAAGGGGAGGAAGTTAGCAGAGCCTTTTATATGCAAAGTGCTTTTGGAATTCGAGTAGAGGAAGGTTTTTCTTTTGGACAATGCACGGAAGAAGGCAGCTGGGCCCGCAACGCCGAAGCTCCATGGCACCAACCTCCATGACCGAACCAGCAGCGCGCTAGCACGAGGAACACCAGTCGCTCAACCTCCAATACTCTGTAGCCAAGCCAGCCGCTCAACCTGCAAAGCTCCATGTCCAAACCAGCGCTAATGCTCCATGACGCAAATCTCCGTGTCCAAACCAGCACCAATGCTCCGTGACGCAAAGCTCCATGTTCAAACCAACGCCAATGTTCCGTGACGCAAAGATCTATGGCCAAACCGACGCAAACACTCCATATCACCAACTCCCTGTGGACAAGCCAGAAGTACGCCAACACAAGGATCATGGACCACTCATGCCTCTTGCCAAAGGTCAGTCGAATTTTTCCTGGCAATATCCGCATGTTTTTCCCTTTTGATTTTATCCTTATCTATCACCATCTCATGCTTACCCTGCAACAATGCCACTGTTACGTGCTAAGCATAGGACTTAATGATGATGGTGGTTTTTAGTTCAGGGTTAAAATTGTAAAACCCTCGCATTTGATATGCCGTGACTCGAAGAAACGAAGCCATGTAAAGTGATGAGTGTTCAACCTCTCCACTGGCATATTTATTGAGCAACTCAATATTTTCTCATGAAATTTATCCAGAATGGTGCATGTAGCAACAATCCCAGATATTCTGTAAATTTCGGCACCCTTCCTATATTATTCAATTAATATAAGTTTCTTTGAATACTTTCTGTGTTATGTTCCCGGCTGAACCCTTAATATTGATATGGCATGACAATTTGTGTTCACTCGCAGCAGAGTAGCACGAATTTCCAAGTATCAAAGTTAAGGTCCTTGCATAAAAGTACTCAAACGGAAAGCATACTGCTCTCTGGAAATAAACTTAAAAGAACTCTGTGTGAACACATAGAACTCAATCAATTTTGTGATAATTCACAAGATTCAGATATTACCCTGACTAATTTGCAAAAATTAGGGTTTTGCGCCCTGCGCAGTATATTAGACCCCGCCGGTCGAACTAAGCTTAGGCGAACTAGGAAATTAATCCGCCATGGATTAGTAGGTGAAAAATCCTACCCAAATCAGAAAACAAAGAATAAAATGAGCCGCGGGATAGGAGCATAAACAAAGGGAGGTGTGGGCATGCCATAGGACAGCCGGCGCCACCTGCTAGTGGCCACATCCCATGTTGCCTGACTGGCCCCTATTTCCCATCGACCAATAAGGTCGCTTTAAATCCACTACACGGATTTGGAATGAGACCGCGCTCATAGTGCTTGTCGGCTCTCTTTCCATCGACCTATCATGTCGCTTTAAATGCGCCACACGCATTTGGAATGAGGCCGCGGCCATAATGCTTGTCGGCCCTCTTTCCATCGACCAATCATGTCGCTCTAAATGCGCCACACGCATTTGGAATGAGGCCGCACCCATAGTGCTTGTCGGCCCTCTTTCCATCGACCAATCAGGTCGCTCTAAATGCACCACACGCATTTGGGATGAGGCCGCTCCCATAGTGCTTTCCATCCCTCTTTCTATCGACCAATCAGGTCATTCTAAATACGCCACACGCATTTGGGATGAGGCCGGGCACATAGTGCTTGTCGGACCTCTTTCCATCGACCAATCAGGTCGCTCTAAATGCGCCACAGGCATTTGGAATGGGGTCGCGTCCATAGTGCTTGCAGACCCTCTTTCTATCGTCCAATCAGGTAGCTCTAAACCTTCCACATCAACATGCCATGGCAACCCATGGCTATCCTTGCGTCTGTGTTTGTTCCCACATTATGGCCATGCTATAATTCCTTTGACGCGGCCATGGCACCATCTACACAAAAAACGTCACCGTGTCGCGGCCACATGCCACACGCGCTAATTAGGGTTGCGGCATGTCAAACCCTAATTTAGTCAGGGCCGCTACGACACACGCCACACACACTAATTAGGGTTGCGTCATGCCAAAACCTAGTTTAGGCAGGCGCCACTGCACCACTATACCACTGCTGGCGCCAACAGAGTGTGGCCATAATCAATGGCCACCCTTTCTCATGAGTTACAATCTCAGTCGTCCAAATTCGCCACAGAATTGAAAGGACTGTGGCAAGTCTTAGGCGACCATCCAAGACAAGCCTAATAGCATCACATACTATTCTCCTGACTTTGACTTGCCACACATAGCAATCTGCTACACGTTTTCCACGAAAATACTCGAGACATCAAACATGTCACAAACTGGGGGATGCTCATCAGGGTATTTGCTGGCGGTTTACAGCGTGCGGCGTGCAACACGCCCATTATAAGAAAGTGATAGAAATCAGGGAAGTTAGTGGCGGCAAGAAGTAGTGGGTGTAAACTAACCCGTTTCCTTCCTAGTGGGAACGTGGTTTCTGACATTTACACATGACCCCACTTCTCCATCCCTCCATCATTCCCACTTTCTACGAGATCAAGGTGCATTCAATATGACTTGTATAAATAGGTTTTACCTATTTCAACCAAACAACAAGTTTTGGTGAGAATAACAACACAGTATCCAGAAAAATACCAAAGAACTGATAGCTTTCATTCCGCAATCCAGTTCCAAATTCTGATACAAGTCATAAAATAACCACACCTTCAGAATTAACCATTGTGGTCTCAACACCCTCTTCGCTTCCCTCCCTAAGACCAACCCTTCTCCTTCACTTTGTGACCGAAGCAAGACTGGAACGACCATTTCTTGGTTTAGGCCAGGATTGTACAGATTGATCTCTCGAATCTAAAGTACTCACGTGCAGTGCATTTGTTTTAGGTTTAGATTTGTTTCTCATCTACCAAAACTAGCAGAAGCAGTTTTTACCCATAAACAAAACCGTATATATAGGAAGGGATGGTGTCATTTACGATGAAACAGACGTTCACGTCTCCTCATGCATGTTGTGATACGTGCCGACTCGTATTAAATAGTGATATGACTACTGGGTTATTTCATATTTAACCCAATAGTCAGGGGACTAATATTGATAAATGAAAAATAATGCCCCTTAATAAGTCTGGGGTGCCCCCAAAGGGGAGGCAGGCCTAATATAAGACATGGGTACTTGGGGAACAAGCCCAAGTCCAATGAGAAAATACCCATGAGACAAGAGGGATAAGGAAGGGATTAATGAAGAAGAAAGAGGTTATATAAAGGAAGGAATGACATTAGAAGTAATTAAGGAAGTTTAGGACATGTGGCATGATGTCACAAAAGGAGGGGCTTTTGGAAAGTCTATATAAGGAAGGACAAGGTACAATGGAAAGACAACTTTCTCCCTTACCATTCCTAGTAAGTGTGGTCATCAGGTGTGACTAGGACGGGTAGGACCAAAATTATATTCACCCTTCAACAGTAACCAAGTACTTCCAAAAGAAAGATCAATAAGCGCGACACTAACTGATAGAATCCAGTTCTACCGCGACAGAAGATGGTTGCGGCACAACTGCAAAAACCTTCTCCTAATAAGAGTATGAACATAAATAGAAGTCATGTAGGATTTATTTTCAATATTTTGTTTATCTAGGAGTATTGGAAGGTTTTTCTGTACGGATTTTTTTTAGCCCCAAGATCTAATAACATTAGGAATATGAGTTTGATTAGGAATCTTTATGTTTTTGTCTATTTAAGTAGTTTGTCAGATCTATTGTTATTCATTCAGAAAACTTAAGCTTTTATTCTTCATTTGTCTCTATTTTGCATTATCGCTTCTGCTGGTCGTGATAAGAATCAAATTCTTATCATTGGTATCAAAGCGGTTTTGCTCCTTATATGACCCAAACTCGATCACATAAAAGAAATTCTATGGAGCAGTTGACAGCTCAAGTTACCGCGATGGCTACTGTTAGAGCACTGCTCAGTCAAACTCGCAAGCGTTGCTATCTCAAGATTGTTGTCAAGTTTAGTTTCCAAAACTATAAGTCTTGATTTATAGTCTATTTATAGCTAAGTCTCGTATTAGGATAGAAAGTGTAGTTGAGCATTAAATTTCACGGCGATCATCGATTGAAGACGAAGAACTACTAAGGGGAGCATGTGGAACTTCATCAACAAAAGGTATGTGGAGACTTGAACTCATCTATCACTCTAAAGTCTATCTACTCTATCTCCTATTTGAGACAAAAGTCTTATATCTATATAGACTTCGATTATACACATTTGATATTTCGAGCTGAGTTTAACTCGCTTACATATTTCTCGAAATATGTGTTGGTAAGCTTTTGCTTTATTCAAGTTCATCTTATACTCTTGACGAAAGCCAAAATATGATCATGTGAAAATTGCATGGTAACATCTTATATGATTTGTGTGAGACAATCATTTGATGTAGACTCGGAAAGTTTCGTATTGATCATTCGATCACTTGAAAATTGCTTTGAAGCTAATAGTTTGTGTGAGACAGTTATTCCCGTCTTCCGAGAATGTTTCAATGGTTGAAATGAGAGTTTAGAAAAATTGGATTTAAGAATAGCATGCGTACTTGCATATATGTAATCCATGTCCGGGAACCATGGTATGCATACCCGTACGCGTACTGGCTGGTTTGAGAAAGTCCGGGAACCTGGTATGCGTACCGGTACACGTACATGCGTAAGGTTCAGGTCCGGAAATTTCTACTGAGTTTGGATGGTATGCGTACCAGTTCGCGTACTGGTGAAATCCAAACTTGGTCCGGCTACTTAGGTACGCGTACCCGTATGCATACCTAAGTGGATAATGTTCTAAAATCGATTTGTTCATGAACTAATACATTTATATAATAAGGAATGCAATCTTTTGCAAACCGTGGCTATAATGTTCATGACTTGATTCGAGTGAATAAAAATCGATATTGCTTCAATTGTGTCTTGTAATCTTCTATGAGAATACAAATAATTGAACAACTCTAGAACTAGTTTCATTTGAGTCATTTGAACTAGTTATGGTTAAGATGAATATGGTTGATATGAAAGTGTTCATATGGCTAACTTCGGTTAACTATTGTTGAGCCACCAAGGTGTACATGTTTAGGTATGAATACTCATATCTCAATGAAGTCACTTTTCATTTGTGTGTAACAAGCTAAGTTAGGTTTTCATCTAACGGTGAATATTGAATGCTTTGTTACCAAGGTAACATTGATTGCAAACCCTGATTTGAAGACTATATAAAGGAGAACTCTAGCAACTGGGAAACCCAATCCCCACACCTCCTGTGTGATACTAGTTGCGACTAGAGTCGATTCTCTTTTAACCTTAGGTTTTTCACGAAACCATGTAGGTTAACGACTTAAAGAATTCATTGGGATTGTGAAGCCAGACCCAACTATTTTCTCTGTAGTTGCGAGATCTGATCTTGCATCTTCTATCGTATTGAGTACTATCTTCTCTAAGATTGGCTTGAGAATTATTCTCCGATAGGCAAGATAAAAAGTAATCACAAACATCTTCGTCTCATCGTTTGTGATTCCACAATATCTTGTTTCGCTACCATACGATTAAGATTATTGCGAGTTGATTGATATTTCTAGGCGGGTCTTCGGGAATATAAGTCTGGTATATCAATTGGTTCATGTCCACCTTGATTTATCAAAAGACGGAACAAAAGTCATAGGTTTATCTGTGGGAGACAGATTTATCAATACAATAGACTTTTCTGTGTGAGACAAATTTGTTTTCGACTTTGGGTCGTAGCAACTCTTAGTTGTGGGTGAAATCATCTAAGGGAATCAAGTGCGCAGAGTCCTGCTGGGATTAAGAGACGTAAGGAGCGTAACTGTACCTTGATAAGTGTGAGATTGGTTAGGGATCAACTACATTTCAGTCTGAAGTTAACTTGGAGTAGGCTAGTGTCTGTAGCGGCTTAATATAGCGTGGTGTTCAAATCTGGACTAGGTCCCGGGGTTTTTCTGCATTTACGGTTTTCTCGTTAACAAAATTTCTGGTGTCTGTGTAATAGAAATATGATAGGTTGTGCGTAGTTCAATCAATTAGAGAATCCAACCTTTGGTTGTTGATTATATTGATTGACACTTTGAAAAAGTGGGGGTTTAACAACCACACCCAGTATTTCAATTAGCAATCTGTATGGACTAACTCCAATATACTTTCTAGAGAATCAACTAGACAGTCAGATTCAATCTAGATAAAAGTATGTCGAGAAGTTAATATCTCTATCACTTGATTTGATTTTTACTCAAGCAAATAAAAATTTGTGAGTCTTTATCAAATACAAGAATAATAAACTTGGATGGTACTAAAGACCAATATCCAAGGATCAATCAATTTCCAATCAACAACCAAAGGTTGGGTTTCACAATTGATAGATACAAACGCACAACCTGTGATATTTCAATTATACAACAAAATATAATGCGGAATAGAAATAAGACAAACACCAGAAATTTTGTTAACGAGGAAACCGCAAATGCAGAAAAAACCCAGGACCTAGTCCAGATTGAACACCACACTGTATTAATCCTCTACAGACACTAGCCTACTACAAACTAACTTCGGTCTGGACTGTAGTTGAACCCTAATCAATATCACACTGATTCAAGGTACAGTTGCGCTCCTTACGTCTCTGATCCCAGCAGGATACTACGCACTTGATTCCCTTAGCTGATCTCACCTACAACCAAGAGTGGCTACGACCCAAAGTCGAATACTTTAATAAACAAATTTGTATCACACATAAAAGTCTATGATAATAGATAAATCTGTCTCCCACAGATAAACCTACAAGTTTTGTTCCGTCTTTTGAAAAAATCAACGTGAACAGGAACTAATCGATAACCCGGACTTATATTCCCGAAGAACAGCCTAGAATTATCAATCACCTCACAATAATCTAAACCGTATGGTAGCGAAACTAGATATTGCGGAATCACAAACGATGAGACGGAGATGTTTGTGATTTCTTTTTTATCTTGCCCTATCGGAGATATAATCTCAAGTCAATCTTACAATTGAACTCGTACGATATAAAATGGCAAGATCAGATCGCTCAACTACAAGAGAAGTAGTTTCGTTTGGCTTCACAATCCCAATGAAGTCTTTAAGTCGTTAACCGACAGGGTCTCGAGAAGAAGCCTACGGTTAAAGGAAAATATACTCTAGCAAACCAACTAGTATCATACAGGAGGTGTGGGGATTAGTTTTTCCAGTTGCTAGACGTCTCCCTTACATAGTTTTCAAATCAGGGTTTGCAATCCAAGTTACCTTGGTAACAAAGCATTCAATATTCACCGTTAGATGAAAAACCTGATTTATCCAAGCTAATATCTTTCAACCGTTAGATCGAAACTTAGCTTGTCACACACAAATGAAATGTGTTCATTTAGGTTTGAGTAACCGTACCCAAACGTGTACACTTAGTTGGTTCAAAAATAGTTAACTAATGGTTAGCCATATGAGCACTTTCATATTAACTGTATTCATCTTTCTCATAACTAGTTCAAATGACTCATAAGAACTAGTTCAAGAGTTGTTCAATTGCTTAGATCTTTATACATAGACACAATTGAAACAAAATCGGTTTGATTCACTTGAATCAATTCATGAACAATATAGCCACGGTTTGAAAAGATTGCATTCCTTATTGATTTATTGTTTAAGTTCATGAAACTACCGATTTGAGAAATATAACCAGCTTAGGTACGCGTACGGGTACGTGTACCATAGCAACCAGACTTGAGTTTGAAAATTCAGCAGAAATTTTCGGTTTGAAAACTTCCGTGGGTACGCGTACGGGTACGCATACCTAAGTGATTGGTTTTTCAGTTTGCAAACTTCATAAACTACAGCAGAAATTTTCGGTATGAAAACTTCCGCCAGTACGCGTACAGGTACACATACCTAACATGTCTCCTTCACCAATAGCGCCTGCACACATATGCAAGCACTTGGTTTCCAGCACATGGATTTATACACTAATGTGCGAACACACTATATATGCTTATATCCATAGTTGGTTACGTAATCTCAACTCTACATTTCAATCATTGAAACATTCTTCTATAATGTTATAATAGTCGCTAGACATAAAGAATCGACTATTGTCATCAAAGCTATTTTCAAGATTGAAACATCATCATGAATTTCGTCACGGGTAAAGATGAAAACGGTTAAAGCAAAAGATTACCAACACATATTTCGACATACTTTTCTCTAGATTGAATCTGACCGTCTAGTTGATTCTATAGAAAGTATATTGGATTTAGTCCATATAGATTGCTAATCGAAATATTGGGTGTGGTTGTTAGACCCCCGCTTTTTCAATTGGTATCAGAGCAGGCAAACACGTTCAAGATCTTACAAGTCTTTGATAGTAGCGATCTGACTCTATGGACATAGGTGTTATCTCTATTAACGTACCACCAGTCTTCGATGGCTCTAATTATTTATGGTGAAAAATTGCTATGCGAGCTTTTCTTCAAGGTATATGTTGTCAATGGCTATGATGCTCCCTTTGTTGCATTATGTGACATTAATGTTCCAAAAAATATTGGCGAATACGTTGTTGATGAGATACTTGCTACGTTGTTGATGAGATACTTGGTGACGTAATCTCAACTCTACATTTCAATCATTGAAACATTCTTCTATAATGTTATAATAGTCGCTAGACATAAAGAATCGAATATCGTCATCAAAGCTATTTTCAAGATTGAAACGTCATCATGACTTTCGTCACGGGTAAAGATGAAAATGGTTAAAGCAAAAGCTTACCAACACATATTTCGAGAAAAAGATAGGCGAGTAAACTCGGCTCGAAATAGAAAATGTGTATGTATGAAAACTATCATACTTATACGACTTTTGTCTCAAGAGTAGGAGATAGAGTAGATAGACTTTTGAGTGACAGATGAGTTCAAGTCTCCACATACCTTTTGGTCGGATGAAGTTCCACTGGTTCCTTGAGTAGTTCTTCGTCTTCGTAAGATAATCTCCATGGAGTCCGGAGCTCAACTATTCCTAACTATCCTAGACCGAGACTTGGTCATAAGTATACTAGATATCAAGACATATAGTTTTGATCACTAACATTGACAAACATGCTTGAGATAGCAACACATGCGAGTTCGAACGAGCAATGCTCTAACACACTTGAACATTGGTCTTTGGTAGCGTTCAAGTTGTTTCACATAATAATCAGGCTCACGGATTTCTATCTGTTTGATTTGCTGATTACATTGTGAAACAGAGATACAACTCTTGGATATATTTTCATTGATTGAGTCTGACTATCTAGTTGATTCTCTTGGAATTATATTGGAGTTTGTCCATACAGATTGCTAAGAGAAATATTGGGTGTGGTTGTTAGACCCCCGTTTTTTCAGCTACGTCAAGTAATCGATTGGCGGAACAATTAGAGAAGCTATTGGAGAGAGACTTGGCTTCAAAAAGTGGAGGCCGTAATCCTCCTAATATTGATGGGGAGGTGATTTTTCCGCGGACTGAAGGTACAGATCCTGAATGTTGGTTGTATCGCGCGGAATTGTACCTTCAATTTTACGAAATACCTCCAGCAAAACAGGTACAGTTGGCAGGTATTAATCTTGATGGGAAGGTGTTACAATGGTACAAGCGGATGAAAAAAATATCACCTAACCCTAACTGGGAAGGCTTCTCTACATCTTTTATGAAAAGATTTAGACGCACCAAATATGACGACCTGTTGCGGCTTTAGCCAAGATCAGTGAAGCTGATTTTAGTTCCATTGGAGACTATCAAGAGGAATTTGAACGGCTGTCAAACCAGGTAAGTGACCTTCCAGAAAACTTTTTGGTAAGTTGTTATGTTATTGGTTAAAACCTGAGGTCCGTCTCGAAGTACAAGCATTAAGTCCAGAATCTTTAGTTGAGACTATAGGATTAGCTCGTTTACAAGATGAGAAGGTTAGTTTACGAGGACAGAGTTTCAGACCTGCGGTGCGACTTAATACTACACCCACAATATCACCAATGAAAAGTAATCTTATTCCTCCAATCAAGCGGTTGACTATGGAAGAGGCGAACGAACGCCGGAAGAAGCAATTGTGTTACAACTGCGATGAAAGAAGGTTCCGGAGACATAGATGTAAGTCAAAAACTTTATTTCTCATGGAAGGAGAGGACTTTGACGAAGAAAAATAGTACACTACAGAGGACATGGAAGCAGAAGCGATGGCTGAAATTTCTATGCATGCCTTAGCAGGGTCGACAACACCACAAACCATGCGTATTGTGGGGGAAATAAATAAAGCGAAAGTCACAATTCTAGTGGATTCAGGTAGCACTCACAACTTTCTTGATCCATCTATACCTAAACAGTTGAATATTGACGTGATTAAAGATGAAGGGTTTGAAATTATGATTGCAAACGGAAGTCGAATACCATGCCCAGGAAGATGCGCAAATTTGGAATTTCACCTTCAGAATACTCATTTTGTCAGTAACTTTCATGTGTTAGAGTTAGGTGGTTGCGACATGGTCTTAGGAGCACAATGGCTGCAGACTCTAGGGATAATTCAGTGGGATTTAAGAATTTAACAATGGCGTTCAAGGCGGAAGGCCAAAATATTAAACTGACTGGGAATCAATCTAAGATTAACCAGCTAGCTTCTATCTATAAAGTGGGGAAATTAATCAAGCAGGGAGCATAAGTGCTGATATGTTGCGTCCAAAATACAGAACCAAGAGTGGCTTCATCACCGATACCTAAGAAAATCGAACTATTAATTGATAATCATAGTTCAATCTTCTCAACGCCAACCAATTTACCATCGGTGCGACCTCATGATCACAAAATCCCATTAATACTAGGAGCCACGTCGGTGAATGTGCGACCATACCTTTATGCGCACTGTCAAAAGTCTGAAATTGAGGGTTTAGTCCAAGAGCTCTTGGATGCATGACTAATCAGGCCAAGCACACGTCCATTCAGATCACCAAATCTCTTGGTCAAGAAGAAGGACAGAACATGACGAATGTGCATCGATTATCGCTCTCTAAACCAAGTAATCGTTAAAAATAAGTTTCATATACCCGTAATTGATGAACTTCTTGACAAATTGCATGGAGCTAGCTATTTTTCATAGTTGGATTTGCATTCCGGTTATCACCAGATCCTCATGCATGAGGCAGATATACTTAAAACTGCGTTTCGTGCTCATGATGGGAACTGTGAATTTGAAGTGATGTCGTTCGGCTTAACTAATGTGTCGTCGACTTTTCAGCACCTGATGAATGAGTCCTTTCGACCTCATCTGTGCAAGTTTATTTTGACAACGTTTTAGTTTATAGTCGTACATGGAAGGATCACCTAGTACATCTTCAAACTACCGTCTAGATTTTGTTAGAGAATCAACTAGTAATAAAGCTTAGTAAGTGTTCGTTTGGGAGGGAAGAGACGGAATATCTCGGGCATATCATCACTGCTCATGGAGTTGCTGCCGATCCTTCCAAAAATTGAGTGCATGTTGAGATGACCAAGGCCTAAGTCAGGAAAGGGCCTCCGTGGGTTCTTGGGGTTAACCGGATATTATGGGAAATTCATAAAAGATTATGGTAAGATACCCAAATGTTAAAGAAAGATAGCTTTGCTTGGTCCGAGGAAGCAGAAAATGTCTTCGAAGCACTGCAAAAATCCATGACGAGGACACCGGTGTTAGCGCTTCCTAATTTTGATCAGAATTTTTTTATCGAGACAGATGCGAGTGGACATGGACTAGGGGTAATGTTAATGCATAATCAAAAGCCGATAGCATTCACAAGTAAAACCCTTGGACCTCGAAATCTCAGGTTATCAACTTACGAGAAGGAGTTACTTGCAAATAGTACACATTGTATCCAAATGGAGATTGTACCTACTAGGCAAGCGTTTTACTATATATAATGATCAACAAAATTTGAAATATTTTTTGGAAGCTAGAGCTACTACTCCCTCACAACAAATATGGTTGAGGAAATTATTGGGTTATGATTATGAAATTAAATATAAAAAGAGACTAAAAAATAGTGCAGTAGACGCGTTATCAAGGATGAATGAGAGTCCAGTAACTTGTGCTATAACATATGCTAGTTATACTTGGTTGGAAGAGTTGAAAAAATAATTAAGGTCTGATCTGTGGTTGCAAAAACGGGTGGCAAAGATACACCAATCTAGTTTCAATGAAAAAAACTACTCAGTGGAAGATGGGTTGTTGAAGTATTACCATCGATGGGTACTAAATCCTGAATCTCCATGGAAGGAGTTGTTAATGCAGGAATTCCACTCATCCCCAGCAGTCGGGCATTCATGGTATTTGAAAACGGTGAAGAGACTTTCCAAGTTATTTTACTGGCAGGGTATGAGACATCATGTTAAGAATTATATAGCACTGCAAGATATGCCAAAAGAATAAATATGAGATATTTTGTTCTTTTAAAACGAGACAGTTTTCTATAAGTGATGCCCACTAGCTTACGACGGTAGGAACGATTGTTACATGAAAAAGTAAGGGTTTAACAACCAAACCCAATAATTCGTTTGGCAATATGTATGGACTAACTCCAATATACTTTCAAGAGAATCAACTAGACAGTTAGACTCAATTTTAAGAAAAGTACATCAAAGAGTTTTATATTTCTATCTCTTGATTCAATCCGCAATCAACAAATAGGAATTTGCGAGTCCGATTGAATATAAGAGGATTAACTTGAACGGTACCAAAGACCAATGTTCAAGTGTCAATCAATTCACTCAACAACCCAAAGGCCGGATACAAGAACTGATTGATCTTAACGCACAACCTGTGATATTTCTATTATATAAATAAAATATAATGCGGAAAAGAAATAACACAGACACCAGAATTTTGTTAACGAGGAAACCCCAAATGCAGAAAAACCCCGGGACCTAGTCCAGATTGAATACACACTGTATTAAGCCGCCACAGACACTAGCCTACTCCAAGCTAACTTCGGACTGGACTATAGTTGAACCCCAATCAGTCTCCCACTGATCCAAGGTACAGTTGCACTCCCTACGCCTCTGATCCCAGCAGGATAATGCGCACTTGATTCCCTTAGCTGATCTCACCCACAACTAAGAGTTGCTACGACCCAAAATCGCAGGCTTTAACAATAAACAAATCTGTCTCACACAGACAAGTCTATCAAAGGATCAATCTGTCTCCCATAGAAAAAACTTAAAAGTTTTTGTTCCGTCTTTTGATAATAATCAAGGTGAACAGGAACCAATTGATAATCCGGTCTTATATTCCCGAAGAACGGCCTAGATTAATCAATCACCTCACAACAATCTTAATTGTATGGTAGCGAAACAAGATGTTGTGGAATCACAAACGATGAGACGAAGGTGTTTGTGATGACTTTTTATATCTTGCCTATTGGAGAACTCTCACGATCTCAAGCCAATCAATATGATTGTACTGTTACGATAGAAGATGCAAGATCAGATCACACAACTACGATAAAAGTAGTACTGGTCTGGCTTCACAATCCCAATGAAGTCTTTAAGTCGTTAACCTGGTTTTAGAAGAAGAAAACCAAAGGTTAAAGTAGAAACGACTCTAGTACGCAAACTAGTATCACACGTAAGGTGTGGGGATTAGTTTTGCACAATACTAGATGTCTCCTTTATATAGCCTTTCAAATCAGGGTTTTTCCTTAGTTACAAAGCAATCAATATTCACCGTTAGATGAAAACCTGATTTAGATTCAAGCTAATATTTCTCAACCGTTAGATCGAAAACTTAGCTTGTCATACACAAATGAATGTAGGCTTCTAGGTTTGTTAACCGCACCCAAACGTGTATATTGTTGGTTCAACAATAGTCTACCCAAAGAGGTTAACCATATGAGCGTTTCATACCAACCATGTTCTTCTTCACCATAACTAGTTCAATTGACTCAAATGAACTAGTTAAGAGAGTTGTTCAATTGCAAGGAAATCTTATGTAACTACACAAGACGCAATTGAAGCAAAGATGATTTGATTCACTCGAGTCAGTTCATGAACTTTAATAGCCACGGTTTGCAAATGCGTTCCTTAGTCTTTTAAGATTAAGTTCAGAAATCATCTTTAGATATATAACCTTCTCAAGTTCGCAGACTAGGTTCGCGGACTTAAGACACCGGATAGAGTTTACAAACTCCAGCAGAAATTCTCGGGTTCTAGAACTACGTGGGTTCGCGGACTTGGCTCACGCAAGTAGTTTGTCAACTCCAGCAGAAATTCTCGGGTTTGAGAACTTCGGCAGTTCGCGGATTGGGTTCGCGGACTTGGCACTTGCCATACTTCCGGTTCTCTTGATCAACAAAGTACGAAAACTTCGGTTCAAGGAATCCATTGGTTATGTAACCTAAACTCTCATTCCAATCACTGAAACATTCTTAGAGGAAGTTATATAATTGTCACATTATTTCTCTTCAAAGCAATTTTCAAAGTGATTGAAACATTCATGACTTTCGTCACTAGGTAAAGATAAACTTGGTTGAAGCGAAAAGCTTACCAACACATATTTCGAGATATAGATAGGCGAGGTATACTCGGCTCGAAATACCAAATGTGTATAATCTAGTCTATACATATAGCATACGACTTTTGTCTCAAAGAGTAGGAGATAGAATAGATAGACTTTTGAGTGACAGATAAGTTCAAGTCTCCACATACCTTTTTGTCGAGAAGTTCCACCGGTTCCTTGAGTAGATCTTCTACTTGTATGATGAATCGCCATGAATTCCTTGATCTCAACTACACTTAATATCCTAGTCCGAGGCTTAGGTATAAGAGACTAGAAATCAAGACTTATATTTTTGATCACTAACATTGACAAACATGCTTGAGATATCAACGCATGCGAGTTTGATCGAGCGGTGCTCTAACAATCCCCCCCTTTGTCAATTTTAGTGACAAAACTATCAATACATATGGAATACAAAAAAGATAATGAAACTTTAGTATCTCCTATTCCACATGTCTAATCTTCAACATTCCTCGAAATCTTCGTCACTTCCAAGTACTCCAATGATCCCAAAGGTTGTAAGTTTAGCATCACCGTTGTTGAAGATCTGTAGCTATAACAATGAGAAAGCATCGGTCTCGATCATTGTTATATAGTATTATTACATAGTGTCAAAGTCCAATTGTATCACAACTTCAACAATAATACTATGGTGATATGTATCACTCCCCCTAGTCAATACTCCATCTCACATGAAAACGACTCCCCCTTACACAATGATATGAAAACCATATGTATTTGTAGTGTGAACTACATATTAATTCTCCCCTTTTTTGTAAATAAAATTGGCAAAGGTACAAGAACGGGATCACAATGAAATTTCCGGAAGAGACATTTCATGAATGAGAGAAGGAAACACACATCATCTTATTTAGATGCAATCATATAGCCGAAGCTAACAACATTCATCAAGGAGTTTAAAGATACAAGATAACCCCTCTAAAATTCCACAGCCGCACGGCCCTCAAGATATGACCATTAAGCACAAGTTCAAAAGAACTCTCCCCCATTTGATGTCATTCCCAAGGGAACAACAACGAATGACCATAATTTCAAGAGAAACGAAGGATTTTATTGGACACCAAAACCATGAGAATGATTTTTATATCCAAAACTCAATCAATTTATTCATAAGTAAACCCATGAATAATCTAATCAGAATACATAATCAAATTAAACACAAAAGTGATCAATTTAATTCATTGTGCTCAACATAAGTAAACTTGCGGAGCAACGACTAAGTTAATCATACAAGAGAATGATTGGGTTAATCGTTCATGTACTCAACACAAGAGAACTTGTGGAGTAATAACTAAATAACCACGAAGATGATTAATTTAGTTCTAAATGCTCAACATAACGTACCTTACGGAACAACCAACAAAGCTAATCAAGAATAATCAACTTAGTTGTATCGTGCTCAACATAAGACACATCACGGAGCCTTACGGTAATATGAAAAGATGGATCAATGAAGATCTATACCGTGGAATACACAAGGATTCATTCTTTTTCACAAGCATATACAATAGCAATAATCCTTGGATACAAAAGATTTTAACCTATCTTCAGTCAAGGGTTGACAATATAGGCTTAACTTTTGTATATGTCAAAAGTCTATTCATTCTTAAACCAATAAACGAATACCGATTATGAATGACTTTACTTTTGACAAAAATATGGGACAACAAAGTTCACGGACGTAAACACAAATATCCCATAACAAGTTGCAATATAACAAAATCAAAAAAATTTCAAAACATCATCCTCCAAATAGTTTTAGAATTTTAAACCAAAAACCTAAAAATAAGAAGATGAAAAATAATAGCTATGTGTAGTCACAATCATCGCTATTCAAAAGCACTAGTTATTCTTCCAACTAAACCAAAAAGAAGACTTACTAGGCATTGTATATTTTCCTCACGGCATTTACAGAAAACTCCTTCTCATTATTGAAAAATCCATTGATAATGGGATTGTTCAATTCCTCTAGATCTTCAGAAATGTCAGTTAACTCACTAAGTTCTCTTTTTAGATCACGCAGAGCATTCTTAGTTAGAGACAACCTTTGTTCATAGTGAGTTATCTCTTCCAAAGAGGAAATGATTCGAGATTTTAGATCATTTCGCTTGTTGATGAAAGCTTTCACCATGTCTCTCAAATGATTATTATGATACACAGAAGATAGACAGTTAGAGGAAGAATCTTTTCATAGATTGTTGACTTCTTCTTTATCATCCTCGAGGAAGTGATTCCTTTGCACAGATATACGTTGACTGCTTCTACTGCATCACTTTTGGAAGTACCTCTGGTTACAGGAGCCATAAGAACGTATGAGAGGGAAAATAATATGAGAAGATTTATAAGTATCAAACCCTAGAGATCCTTGACACAGTCTTCCACAGTTTAAAAGTTCACAATCTATATTGTTAGGAGAATATTTTCTTAATAAAAATAGATACAATACTTGAGCCACACAAATGCATAGCCTCATTTTATCAAGTTAAGGATGAGGATGCGAACGTCTCTGGAGTTAGATAGAGACAATGTGAGCTAGACGTTCCCCTTGTTTACCAAGGCTTGTTGTATAAACAGGTTTCCTTCCTCTTCTGATTCTGAAAGCATTGCTTTTATAAGACTTTTTTTGATTTTACAGATTCATCTTTTGCATGTTTTTTTGCAGTCTGGACATTCTTTTGTTGCTCCTCTTGAACTTCCAACACGTGCTTTGAGCATGATTTGCATTTCCACAAAACGAACAAATCGATGATTCCTTGTCTTGTTGAAGTGCCTTCTGTTTATCACAACTGCCAACCTTTGATTTCCCATGACACTTTGGACCATGGTTGACAATACCTGCAGACTTTCTTTTAAACCCTAAACCATTGGTATTTCCAAAGGATTTCTGACCAAATAACATTGCTGAGATTTTATCAGAACTTCCAGACAATCGTTGAAGATCATATTTGAGAGTATTAATCTATTTTTCCTTTAGAACAACGGTTCTGGTGAATTGATCATTAAAACAATCTATCTCAAGATCTTTTACCTGGATTAAAGATTCTAGTTTCTTCAATGAAGCTTTTAATTGAAGATTTTCTTGAAGAACCTCTTTAATCAAGAATTCAAAAATCTCTGTGTCAGACTCAACTTCTGAAACAGACCTTGAGTACGTGGAGGTTTCTGCCGCGAGAGATGTAGTTTCATCATATCCAATAGACGCATTCAAAGCGTTGACACTTAGAGAATTTTCTTTCATAGAATCTTTAGTAGCAACAGCTGACAGGAGATGTTTATCACATGTAATACTTCTTTTTACAAATTCCTTGATCCTTTCTGTGAACAATGGTTTATCAAACCTATTATTATTAGAACATCACTCATCATCCCAAGACACGTTAGAGGATTTACTTGTCTCGGAAACTGCGTTGAATGCAAAGGTTTGAACAGAATTTGGATCATGAATTGTCACCTGTCCAAGAGAGGTATTCATGGAGAGAGTGTTGAGGTTATTTTCTCCATTGATGGCATGCTTCTTAGAAACGTATCTCTTGTCTTCAAATACAGTTTCTAAGATATCCCAGGCATCTTTAGACTTAGTGCATGTAGACACATAGTGCTGAAGGTCTGGGGTAACGGCATGTCTGATAGCATTTAATCCGTTAGACTTTTGCATTGCAACAAGAGATTCTTCAGGACTATAACTACCAACATCCTTAGGTATAGATACATCGCCTTTTGTATTAATCGGAGGATCATATCCTTTAACAATACGTACCCAGGTTTGAAAATCACAAGCTTGAAGACAAGCACACATATCAACTTTCCACCCTGAGTAGTTTTAGCCATCAAATATTGGTGGTACGTTTAATGAGATAGCACAGCTGTCCATAGAGTCAGATCGCTACAAACACAGACTTGTAAGGTCTTGAACGTGTTTTCCTGCTCTGATACCAATTGAAAAATCGGGGGTCTAACAACCACACCCAATAATTCGTTTGGCAATCTGTATGGACTAACTCCAATATACTTTCAAGAGAATCAACTAGACAGTCAGACTCAATCTTAAGAAAAGTACATCAAAGAGTTTTATATCTCTAACTCTTGATTTAATCCGCAATCAGCAAATAGGAATTTGCGAGTCCGATTGAATATAAGAGGATTAACTTGAACGGTACCAAAGACCAATGTTCAAGTGTCAATCAATTCACTCAACTACCCAAAGGCCGGATACAAGAACTGATTGATCTTAAAGCACAACCTGTGATATTTCTATTATATAAATAAAATATAATGCAGAAAAGAAATAACACAGACACCAGAATTTTGTTAACGAGGAAACCGCAAATGCAGAAAAACCCCGAGACCTAGTCCAGATTGAATACACATTGTATTAAGCCGCTACAGACACTAGCCTACTCCAAGCTAACTTCGGACTGGACTGTAGTTGAACCCCAATCAGTCTCCCACTGATCCAAGGTACAGTTGTACTCCCTACGCCTCTGATCCTAGCATGATAATGCGCACTTGATTCCCTTAGATGATCTCACCCACAACTAAGAGTTGCTACGACCCAAAATCGCATGCTTTAACAATAAACAAATTTGTCTCACACAGACAAGTCTATCAAAGGATCAATCTGTCTTCCACAGAAAAAAACTTAAAAGTTTTTGTTCCGTCTTTTGATAATAATCAAGGTGAACAGGAACCAATTGATAATCCAGTCTTAAATTCCCGAAGAACATCCTAGATTAATCAATCACCTCACAACAATATTAATCGTATGGTAGCGAAACAAGATGTCGTGGAATCACAAACGATGAGACGAAGGTGTTTGTGATTAATTTTTATATCTTTCCTATTGGAGAACTCTCACGATCTCAAGCCAATCAATATAATTATATTGTTACGATAGAAGATGCAAGATCAGATCACAAAACTACGATAAAAGTAGTATCGGTCTGGCTTCACAATCCCAATGAAGTCTTTAAGTCGTTAACCTGGTTTTAGAAGAAGAAAACCAAAGGTTAAAGGAGAAACGACTCTAGCACGCAAACTGGTATCACACGTAAGGTGTGGGGATTAGTTTTGCACAATACTAGATGTCTCCTTTATATAGCCTTTCAAATCAGGGTTTTGCCTTAGTTACAAAGCAATCAATATTCACCGTTAGATGAAATCCTGATTTAGATTCAAGCTAATATTTATCAACCGTTAGATCGAAAACTTAGCTTGTCATACACAAATGACTGTAGGCTTCTAGGTTTGTTAACCGCACCCAAACGTGTACATTGTTGGTTCAACAATAGTCTACCCAAAGAGGTTAACCATATGAGTGTTTCATACCAACCATGTTCTTCTTCACCATAACTAGTTCAATTGACTCAAATGAACTAGTTAAGAGAGTTTTTCAATTGCAAGGAAATCTTATGTAACTACACAAGACACAATTGAAGCAAAGATGATTTGATTCACTCGAATCGGTTCATGAACTTTAATATCCACGGTTTGCAAATGCATTCCTTAGTCTTTTAAGATTAAGTTCAAAAATCATCTTTAGATATATAACCTTCTCAAGTTCGCAGACTAGGTTCGCGGACTTAAGACACCGGATAGAGTTTACAAACGCCAGCAGAAATTTTCGGGTTCGAGAACTACGCCGGTTCGCGGACTAGGTTCGCAGACTTGGCTCACGCAAGTAGTTTGTCAACTCCAGCAAAAATTCTCGGGTTTGAGAACTTCGGCTGTTCGCGGACTGAGTTCGCGGACTTGGCACTTGCCATACTTCCGGTTCTCTTGATCAACAAAGTTCGAAAACTTCGGTTTAAGGAGTTCATTGGTTATGTAATCTAAACTCTCATTCCAATCATTGAAACATTCTTAGAGGACGTTATATTGTTGTCACACTATTTCTCGTCAAAGCAATTTTCAAAGTGATTGAAACATTCATGACTTTCGTCACTAGGTAAAGATAAACTTGGTTGAAGCGAAAAGCTTACCAACACATATTTTGAGATATAGATAGGCGAAGTATACTCGGCTCGAAATACCAAAAGTGTATGATCTATTTTATATATATATATAGCATACGACTTTTGTCTCAAAGAGTAGGAGATAGAATAGATAGACTTTTGAGTGACAGATAAGTTCAAGTCTCCACATACCTTTTTGTCGAGAAGTTCCACCGGTTCCTTGAGTAGATCTTCTACTTGTATGATGAATCGCCATGAAGTCCTTGATCTCAACTACACTTGTTATCCTAGTCCGAGACTTAGCTATAAGAGACTAGAAATAAAGACTTATAGTTTTGATCACTAACATTGACAAACATGCTTGAGATAGCAACGCATGCGAGTTTGACCGAGCAGTGCTCTAATATTACATATAAAAAATGGGTATCACACTAATTGATATTTGGAATAGGACAATACCTTATATTTGACGTTGTTGATGGTGCTTAATAACTTAATCCTTATATTTGACGTCGTTGATGGTGCTTAATAACTTAATCCGGCAAACCAAATGATAAAACTAAAACTATATATATTTACAGAATAATCATACAAAAAATAATTAAAAACGACATCATGGATTTTAAATAGCTTAGCTTGAAGTGATTACTAATAAAGGAGTTATCCAGAGAAGCCATAATCTGTAGATTTTTTAGATATCATAGCATACTTAAACAAAGGAACACAAAAGGTAGAGAATAAATCAGCATTTACTTTGAAGAAGGAACAAAAAGAATATCCTTTAAAACGAAAAAATATAATTAGTAGTAGGATCGTGTTGGAATAATGATCTCACGACGAATAAGAAAAGTATCTGAAGTTTCTTCGGGTGAGTGAGTAAAAAATTGTTAAGTAACTCAATGTTATAATATATACTAACATCAACCACCACAATTTACTATGATCAATGGCCCCTATTAATTGTTTTTAAACCAATGATTTTGGTTAGGTTTTAGGTACCAAACTGAACTAAAGTACGCTGGCGATCTAAAATCTAAGACCGTCGTTTACAGTTGAATAGATAGTTTGGTTTGGTTATAAGTATAATCGGTTCGGTCTGGTACAGTTTCTTCGGTTTGTCGGTTTTTTGTGCAACCCAAGCTGCAACCAGAGTTGTCGTCATTGAATCTATGCACATGAATGCTGCCCTAAGGCTCCCAACACTTTATAGGATGAAAACTAAATAATAAAACATTTCCTATGGGGTGCATAATCAAATAACCCAAAAAAAAAAGAACAAATAAGAACAAGAAGAATGTTATGTAATTATAGACTTAGTTGATAGTTTAAAACACTCAATCACAGATAAATGAGATAACTAAGTTATTTAGTATAACCCGGAATAAAGAAGATGCAAATATATAAGAGAATGTGGAATTATTCCCTAGTTATTACTACTGATTCATTACAAGAAGGTGGCATGTATATATATAAATATAGATATAGATAGATTATATACCTGATAAGTTAAGAATAAATACATGACACATGTGAGTGGACGTGTCCTTTACACAACTGTGATTATCCATTAGAGACTTGTTTGACTAAATCAAAGTTATCTTAAGTTTATCTAATAGAATTCTCCAGTGGTCAGCCACCGTGATAATATAATATTTCCCCTTAGATGATTACCTCTACACGAACATTGCCTCGTTAAAACCTTGCCAGAAACATCTTGTGGGATAAATTGGTCAAAGGAAAAAAAATAATTCTTGGAGATTTAAAGTGGTGATGACCATCATGAGTTTTCCCGCTTGATGAAATTGCGTCAAGAAAACCATTTAAGAAAAACTTGTGCTTAGAGTGAGGTCAGTCACTGCCATGAGATACTTCCTCCGTTAAAATTGCGTCAGGAAAACCATTTAAGACAAAACCTAAACGCCCGCGCCAGAAAAATTACTTGGGACAAAACCTGAGCGACCCGATGTCGATAAACATGTTGCCTCGTTAAAAACCTCGTCAAGAAAATCACGTGGAAAAAAACCTGCCCAAAGAAGTACAACAGACACCGCCCGATAATAACGCTGGACATGCATATGCTTCCTCATTAAAACCTTGCAAGAAAAACCTTCGGGACAAAGCCTTGTAGAAGGAAAATGACTACAACGCATCCGAGCCCAACGAAGATTCTACGAGTTTACTCCCGCTGAAGTAAAACTTTCTCAAGGTGGTTGGTGTTGCAAACGTTATACAACTTTTGGAAAGTGTTTGGAAGATTAACTGCAAGTCTTGTGCCGGGTGCACAACCACCATTGTACACTTCGCATTTATATACTCCGACCATTACACACCAATTGTAGTTTACCGTTTCAACTTTAGGCATGATATCAAAGGCTCCTGTAAGCTCATGTTTACCGAAGAATCAAATTTAGCCTTTAAACGTGTTACCTACAAAACAAAAGGTACAAATAACAACGAGAGAATCCCCATATGATATTCTAACATGGTATTTTTATACCATAAATCATTATGTCTATGTTTGTGACAATAGATCATCTTCCACTCTAAGGATCACATTATAATGATGTTAATTTAGTAGCACATCAAGTATCATGGATATTAAAATTGGATATTTTATCTAGTCGGTGCATATTAGTTTATGTTAGTATATTCTTGAACTTCAAATCGAGAAAATATTTCAATTTTAACGAGATCACATAATTTACTTCAAGCGTGGATTTTAGCGCTATTAAGGGCTTCTCAATAAGCCAAAGATGATATCATCAATTCATCTGTATTTAAATCTTTTATCAAGAATGTAAAACACACAAATGACTGTTCACAAGATTTTCCTCTTCGAATTGGTGATTATGACCTAATTTCAAGCCTGACAATTCACAAGGTCGAGTGACTGCCTGAGTTAAAAATTCTCAAATCCTTCAGAGAAATCATCAATCACTGGTCATGGGTAGATGAAATCGCAGGCCTTTGCGAACTACCACGCTAAAGTGCATAAACATTAGAAGAATATATTTAGTTTTACGGAACCAATCCCGAGGTTCGGCGAGAAACCCTAAAATCGCACTTAAAACTATTACATTGCTCTCTCTGCGCTTTATTTTAAACACCAACCTATGACATTCAGGATTCACAATTCTATAATGAGTCGGATTCGATATTTGCGCCTTTTTTTTTAGAGAGAGATTTCAGTCTCTATCTTAATTTGAGGGGTGGATTATATACTTACTAATCATAATGTCAATGTTCCTCCGCAGAGTGTTGCATAACCAACATCGTAAACATATTCAACAATCATATATAATCATATCAAAACTAGTCATAAAAACCCAAGATGACCAAACTTGTGATACAAAAACCCCACTCAAATGTTGGGATTCATTAAAGCTCTATCTTAAACTAAATTATACAAAAACACCAAAATTTTAAAAAATTGATACAAAAACCTCAAATTTCAAAATTGGTTTCATCAAATTTTATGATGAAACCAAAAATTGGTTTCGTCAAATTCTATGAGGTTTCATCAAATTTTGTTTTTGGGAGTTTTTGTGTTACTATTATTTTTGTGGATTTTTTGTGGATGGATAGTGACTCCTTGGAAGTTTTAACTCGCGGACCGTAATCATATAGATTAAACATATTCTCTAGCGCGTGCACATTGAATAAGAGTTTCACAATTTACAGACCTGGTAAGAATAAACACATGACATATGTGAGACTTATTTGACCAAGTCAAAGTTGCCTTGAGCTAATGGAATTCTTTGGTGGTCAGACAGAGAAACCGTCTTAATACAACAAAGAAGAGTAAAGAAAAAAGATTTAGTAGAACGAGAATAGAAAAACCCTAATTTAGAGTGGATTTGGGGATGAATCAATTGCAGAGGGCTTTCCGAAGAAGCATCCACACGTCTCCACAACAAACAACTCCTCGTCTCACTAAAATCTCATTACACCCTCCCAAGACTGTAAGTTCATCCCCCTCACCCTCTCTCAAATTGCCTAACCATAAAGACATTCAGAATGATATATTAGATTTTTATTGTTTTGTATGATCTGGGTATGCTTTCAAGATCTTTAGTGTTTCACTGGAGATGTGTGTTTCTTAGCTCAATCTCTGAGTTTCATGTTTGATTTGAGTAAGTAACCGAATATGTAGTCAGAATTACCTAAATATGTAGCTAATGCTTTGCTTGTTATTGAATAGCAGTAAGAATTCAATTGTTATGAACTTCGCAATTCACTTTGTATGTCTTGTAATCTAGCTTTAGAGTGATTATACGTTTCGAATTGAAAGAACATTTTTATTAGAAATATAGCCAAGATTGATAACAATGTTGTCCAAATTTGTGGGTTCAGGAAAGTTCAACTCTTAAGTGGTATGTTGTGTAAATGCATATTATGATATTTGGACTTCTAGTGCATCCTAAGAGGCCTTAAGATTATCTGGCTCAAGAAAGGATTGATACCGTAGATCCTTGTTCACTGTTTTTGGATTCACAAATGTTCTATTCATCATCTGCGTCTGAAAAACACCCCAATATCTGTTAAATGCTACTCTGGGTTTCAATATTTGATTTCTGGCTTTTCTTGTCTTTTCTTTTCTCATGTACTGCCAAGGGTTTAATAACAAGTAACATGTAACAGAGACAATTAGACTACTGTTAAAACTGATTACGATTTTAGGAGGTAGTTCTTTTAGTAAATTTGCAACTCCCACGCACCTCACTGTGTTTCATTTGATCTTTTGTGGTTTAGGTAGAAGTCGAATTTGCAGATGGGAGTGCCTTCAATTTGTCAGCTGAGTTTCTTAGAGTGCACAGCCCTGCTGTAGATAGTAAGATTAGGTCTGTTGGTGGCGAAAAGGTAAAAATTATGCTTCCTTTATTGTATTCTTTTTCACAGCATCAGCAGTATTACAAGAGTGTGATTGTCAACTTACATGTTAAAATCATGTTTCTGTCTTGGGTGATATATGGGCGACGGCACGTTGGTATCATGTCGGCTGAACCCATTGGAAACTACGGACTAAGGTATTTAGGAATTTGCAACTTAATTTTTTTCCTTCATTAATCAGAGTAATATTTATAATCAATTGCAAATTCTGTGACCTGGCAGAGTAGCTTTCGACGACCTGCATAAAACTGGGATTTATACTTGGGATTATTTCTATCATCTTGGAAGCAACAAGTTTACACTCATGAGGAATTATATAAGGACCCTGAAAAAGCATGGACTCTGCCGAGACCCACAGAGAAGACAATGACCCAGAGGGCCTTAGGTTCTTCTTTGGGGCCAGACTTTTGAGTGGCTTAATGACGCCTTTTCTTTGTAGTCCAAATTGTTGTCTTTTCGTCAATATAGAAAATGCCCCGGAAAAGTGTGGATGTATTTGCAAGAAAAAATAGACAACTCTCAGTAGAACTTCAGTGTAGAATCTCAAACGAATGCAAATTCTGTAACATTGTGTTCTGTAACTTGTGTTGAATATCATTCATTAATGTAATCTTACTGAGGTCTTTTTGGAGCTCTGTACGTATACAAAAGCAGTTCTATGCTTTGATGATTTCAACAGCCAGCCATGAATCCAGAAAACTTACCTTCAGAATTTGTCTACGTTTTTCGGCCAACAAAAGTCACGTGAATTCTAAGAATCATGTCTAGGCAAAACCGCAAAACCATAAAAAAAAAACAGCACTGTCAAGAAAACCAAAAAAATCTTTACTGCCAAGAAAAGCTCGCAGTAATTGAACACAAGGATGATATGAAAGTAATATCAACTTAAACCTTCCCCCAGAAGGGGAGACTGAGTTCTCTTTCTACTTCACCGTATACTAACTGGATAGAAAGTAATGAAACAAACACGCACATTCTTGATAAAAGAAAGAGCACACCTCAGAGTGTCTAAAGAGATTGACCACTTGGTGCATCTTTTAGATCCTGAAGTATCTCGTTGCATTGATTACTTCCCGTCATGAATAGGTTGTGTGCTTGTTTCCAGAAACAATATTTGCCAGGGTAACTGGGTTCATCTCTCACAGATCAATCACACGAGACAACTTCTGGATCCTGTTCAGCAAGAAGTCTCCTTGCTTGATGGTTGCTTGGTAGAGTGCATTCTTTGCATCGGGTCTGTTTGTTTCTAGAACTCCAGCAACTTTGTCTATCTTGCAGTGTAATTTCCCTGCTGCAATAAACCGAGAAAGTTCCCTGTGCATCGCATACAAGAATAGAAAAAAAATCAGATCCGCACCCTATTAATACAACACAATCTCAAAAACATAAAGGGGGACGATAATGTAACACGCTTCACAACTATCAGAATGTTGGGAAAAAACTATAACAGAATACTTACAAATCAATGAATTCAACTGTCACTCCAAAAGCAGTTGCCATTGCTTCCATTGTTACACTCTTGTAAGATTCCAAAAACTGAGAGTAGACAACAGTTCGGACTTCCCTCATGTAATACCGAAAATGGGGGTGCAGATAGCGATCCAATTTGATTTGCTCCGTTAAGCCAGCTGAGCAATCATACAATTGCAACGAATCATTACTAAATAGTAGATAGACAATACAAAAGATGCTGCAGAATCGAGATAGCCCAAAGAAGTATCCCCACGACACCCACATTTAAACTCCAACTTCAGAAAACTAAGAGACAACCCTCACCAAATGCTATGAAGAACGACTTGTACTGGCAATCATACAGAGAGTTCATAAATTCTGAGAGATGTGGAATCTTCCCTAGCACAGTTAGTATTTCTGGTGCATCAACCACCTGCCATACAAAATTATTCACCTTGAGAAAAACTAGCAAGAAGCAAACACAAAATGAGATAGAACCACATGTAATGAGGAAATGCAATATACCTTCTGTTTCAGTGAAACTCTGTCTAGTGATATAATGCTAGTAAGGACAGTGTAAAAGATGAAGGTGTCATAGGATAAAAGCTCATAAGTTGTGAAGGTAGAGATGGAGTCAAGGAACAGATCAGCAGCTTTCTTAAAGTTCCTCGTCGACATGCAAAACAAGCCTTCATACACCTTCAACCGATTCTTCCTCTCCCAATCACCTCCCTCATCAAACAAACTGCTATCATTATCCAGTTAGTTAAGGGATTTTATGTTAGAAAAGCCAAGGATGGCTCTAAAAAAAGGAAGCAGAGAAAATAAAGTTTAAAAAAAAATGGATTTTTGTCTCACTTCTTAGCTTTATCAATACTTTTGGAGATGAGATCAAAATCCATGTTGAAAAAACCCATCTGCAGTGTATAAAAAACCAAATCCATCTTTTGTCCCACGGCAACTGTTTTGCTTTCAGTCACCTTAAGCTGCTCCAATGCTTTTTCCTAATGGTACGTGTTGAAAAGTTAGCCAGAGAGTTACAATTCATATAGCAAAACCGGTTGAAGTTAACTAGGAAAGTATCCTGATACCTAATACATGGAAAGAAATACATACCTTGTCACTAATTCGAATAAAGAATAAGGATTTAGCTAAATGAGCTTCTCTAACTTCGCTTTCACCTAAGTTCTCTTCAGCATCAGCAACTCTGTTTATTTTAATCAGATAAAAAACATAGTTATAATAAAGGGACACCATAATCTGATTGCAGAACAACCAGGACACAGCTCCTACCCATGAGAGATCTGAACAGCTTTTTTTACACCAACCAGACCATTTTATACCAATAGATTTTACAATCCTCGAGGACTATGACCACAGCCAAAATAATGAAGAATATGGATAATAAGAATTACCCAATGTACTATGTTCCTTAGCTAATGAGCTGGTCTTGAAAACAAATGAACCATAGTATTCATATGGTATGGAAAATCAAAAGAAGCTATTTTCTGAATTTGTGTTATAGCTATGTCATTCGTTCACAATTTGCTTTAAAACACTGAAGCGGTTATAGTGGCAGATATAAAGAACCGGGAATGGAAGACAATAGTAGATCAAAAACATTTGTTTATTATACATACACAGGATTCAAGTGTAACTATGAGTTTGCTTGCTGGCTCGGGAAGAACAGATATCAGTGCATAAAACAAGTCTAACATAACAAAATTCAGTGAAAGATATAATTTGAATTACGCGTTCTTAGCTTTTTTTTTCCTTCCATGTCCGTTTCCCATAAAAATTGGTAACTCCTACTTCGACAACCCATACTTCAGTTAAATAAAATTTGCCATAATATTCATTTAGAACTCCACAAATGCACCATCAAATCAAACCAAACCCGAACTGAATCGTCACAATATGGTCAAGATCAAAGCTAGAAAATTCGAAAATCAACACTTGTTTTTCATCCCTGAGCGAGAGACTAATTTGTGGTAGGCACAATTTGTGAGGGTTTAGAATGTTAATGTAGCAGCAGATACACAGGTTTTTGAACATTCATAAAGGATCAACCTCAAATTGTGAGAATGAACCATTACATTAAAAACAAACAAGCACTAAAAATGGCACATTGGTCATAAATATTTGCACCACACACAAATAGTAGATGACTGTATGTGAAATGAAAACAAGTTAATAGGCAACATAAAGGAAACGACCTAACATTCACCCTAAGTTTTGTTGAATATCTCTACAAAATCCATCTAAACTGACAGAATCACCACCTAATTCCACTAACACCAAACCTAATTTGAATTGCCGTAATTAGGTCAAGACCAAAAAACATAGAGCCTTATAGGCTTTCAAGTATATTTATCAGTAGGTCTTTCCTTGTTCCCAAATTCCACATAAACTAGGTTTAAAGTTCACACTACTCATGCATACTTCGATTGACCTAACATCTGCCCTAATTTTCCTCTACAAACTCTACGCATACGAAATCTCAGCACATCCAAATAAACCCAAAATTAAAATACAGAAAATTAGGTCAAAATCAAATTCTTAATAATGGTAACTCACTTTTCATCAATTTTCTTTAGTTCTTCAGCATTCTTAGCACGCATCGACTCGAGAAGCTTTGGATCCATCTCTAGTACATTGTCTGCAACTAGGGATTCATAAAGTGGAGCCATATCTGTATAAAGATCAAAAGATAAAAATTAGGGTTTAGAATTCATGAGCAAAAGAAAGAACCAGTGGTTTTGAGTTGGATTGATTTTACCATCTGATTTGACGGCATCTAAAACTTCTTCACGGAGTCGAATTCTATCGATATCTGAAACATCCGGATGAGTTAAGTGAAAGAGTTTGTTAGATAACACTAAAGATTTCTCTTGCTTTTCTTCTTGGCCTTCCATTGATTCTGATGATTAACACTTCTATCTACTGTTTTTCTTCGCTTTCTCTCTCTCGCCTTTTTTATTTAGATGTTTAGCTTGAGCGAGAGGAAAATCTTATTGCCATTTTTCTGTTTGCTAAAATAATATACAGGAAAATACAGTGATATGGTGTGACGCTATGCATCGGAATAATATGTGCAAACCAGTTACAGATTGGAAATCGGAAAGTAGAGGTATGAAAATGACTTATTTCGAGTCAGACTCAGATGGTATATAATTTTGTAATCTTATAGGCTGTTTGTTTTTCGATATCTGAAGTCGAAAAGTTAGAAGTCGAAAAGTTTGTGAAGCAAAATGTTTTGCTTCTAGGGATAATTGGTGAGTACTCACGTTTTGACCAATTTGGTCTAACATTTGTCCGACGTTAGTGTTTAGTATCTGGATTGGACGTTGACCCGTGTTGACTCCGCTAAGTCATGATTTATGTTCAGAAATTATTAAAAAGTTTATGTTAAATTATATTATTACACGAGATTACAATTCTACCATTCACTCTACTAATTTTTACACGATAACCATTCAATATTAACCATACTTCTCTCACCTTCGCCTCCTTCTCCAAACTGTAGCCTCCACCACTATCATCCATTTCTCTGCTACCTTCTCATTAGCAGTGCAACCATCGATTAAAAGGGAACTGTAATCAAATGGAGATTCGGGTTAAGCATGTCTTTAGTATGCAAAACCCAAAAAAATGATAGGAAATCACTAGATTTCTTTGCTACAGAAAACAATTGAAACCATAGATTCCCATTGCAGATATGTCATCTGTTTATGTACCAGTTGAATAGGTGTTCTTGTTGTCGTGAATCTCTGATGAATAGGTTGTATTTGAATTAAAAAAAGCAACGAGAGAGTGAGTTAAAGAGGTGTATAACCATGTTTCTTCTTCTCCGTCTGTACATCTCTGTTGAAAATCGACAAAATATTAGGACATGTGGGTTAGTTATGAATTCAAAATCTCAATAGAAAACAATGGAAATTGTTTTTTTATACTTGATTGATCAAATTGGTCATACAATTTCAACTTAGAAGCTCTGATTTATCATGGGTTTGTCTTCAATTTGGGAATTAGGGTTCTTCAATTTGGGGAAGAACCTCAATCTAGGTTTGAAGTTTGAAGGTACTGTCATGGAGGTGAGACCGAGAAGAGGGATGAATGTTTGATGTTGTGAGTTTGGGTTGCTCGAGTTACAGAAGTTTGGGTTGTGTTTTAATGAAATTGTGGTTGCATCTAATTTTGAAGTTGAATGAAGAAGAAGTTGTTGTTGTTGCTGCTGCCAACGAAACGGAGGAAGAAAGATACAGAATTAAGGTTAGTTGATGTGTAGATCAGGACCGTATACTAAATTATTTTGATTGTCACCATCGGATCTTAGACCCAATTCAGGGGTACATTTGTAAACTCATATTTTTTACATTATTTTTATTTTATAAAATTAACTAATGTTTGGTCAACGTCCAGTCCAGGTACCAAACCTAACATTGGACAAATGTTAGACCAAAGACTAAACCTGGACAAAACCTGAGTACCAAAGCCCAATTATCCCTTGATTCTAACTTCTGCTTCTCCAGCTTCTGGTATCCAAACGCGTTATTAGCGATTTATGAAAGTTATTTCCTACAATAGTATCGGCCCAAAATCTCCCCTCCTTTAAAACACTAAGTCATATAAGCTCCCACGTCGCACGGTGAGTGTGACACCCCCCTCAAATTAAATGAGATAAAAGCTTTCACACATAGCAATTATGGAGAGGACAAGTGGCGGGACTCTATTGGTCGGAGCATTAAAATTTGAATTACACTTCGTTTACACCTTATATTTAACTGGCTGTTTGTAACCCCGTTAGCCAAAACGTGGGTATACAACACTTACATGTAGATTTTCAGATAAATACTTACTTACACTTGGTTCACACCAAATACTTAACTGGATGTTACTCACGTCCGTTAGGTATACAATACACACGTCTATCAAACTCTAAACCTAAGATAACTAAAACCTAAAGAAACCCAAGCCTCTGTGTCGTCTCATCTCTTATTCTTCTCAATCTTCACTTTCACCACCGTCGTTTTCACTCTTTATCTCTCTTAGGGTTTGTAATCTCCTTCATTCGTTGTTCCTTCTCAGATCAATTATTATCCTTTTTTTTTCTTATACTGCAGGGATGCGGATTTGATAGTGTTGATGTTTATTTCTTTTTTTTGCAGTGTAAGTGAGAGATGAGCAGCTGCTGCGGCTGTCAATTTTGAATTAAGAGAAATCAGAGATTTCGATTTGTAAAAGCGTGATCTGAGAGATGATGATGAATTCAAGATGGGTTATGTCGAATTTGTTTCTACAACAAGAATTGGAGATGTTCATGGGAAGTGGTTTTGATGGGTGATATTTCTGGGTTGATTTGGATTCAACAGAAAAGAACATCATGGAGCTTTTTCGTGCTGAAACCATACTGCTTAAGGTAACCCTATTTAAATTGGTTTTGGTTTTTGAAATTTCGGTGTTATTTTTTGTTTGTCACATGATTTAGAGTCCGCGAGGTGGAGAGGAGCTTTGGTGTGATTCGAATTTGGTTTTGGCAGCAAGATGATACAAGTTAAAATGAAGTTGAGCATAAATTTTGTCTGCCGGAGAACCACGAAATACTGAATAATTTTAATTATGAGAATCCCTTGGTATTCATTGATTTTTAACTATAACTCTATACTTTAATGCAATAATTGAATGAATTAAATAATTAAGCATTTACTGGAGATTAGGACATGATTTAGAGTCCGTTAGGTAGTGATAGGCTTGGGTGTTATTCGAATTTGGTTTTGGCAGAAAGATGATACAACTTACAAGTTGATATGAAGTTGGAAATAAAATTTTTCTACTGGAGAACCATGAATTATTGAATACCATTGTTAAGTGGATCAGATTTCGTGTTAACTGATGTGCAACCTCTGTAGATGAGATTCTTAGTATCGGTCTGATTGATACTGGAAATGCATTATGCTTTCATTATAAAAGAATATCGGATTGGAGTGCAACTAATTCCTGTTCCATGCCATAGCACCAGCAACTTCACTTTAAGCATTGGTGCTCTAGATCGGGCATACAACCGTGCAAATAAGCAAGGACTACAGGTTCGCGGAGTTCTCTTTCCTAATCCTGCAAATCCAGTTGGTATGAGTCAGGAAATTATAGACAGCTTAGTAGAATTTTGCAGGAGAAAAACATCCACATCATTTGGGATTAAATATTTATGGGTCAACATATGGAGATGAGGAGTTCGTCAGCATGGTCGAGGTTCTTGATTCAATGGATTTTGATAATAGTAAGGTTCATATTGTTTCTCGACTATCCAGTTTTAATTTACTTCTTTGGGAGATTGAACAAGCATGGAATATATTTTTTTAACACTTTTCTCTTGATTCAGTTATTTTTATTTTTTCTGTAAGTATTTATGTCCAGTACTTGAGTTTATGTCTTGGGATAAAATATCGTTTCAAATTTTGTTATAAGTTTTGAAGTCAAATTATTATTTTTTTCTTCTTCTTTATTTTGAATGTCCGTTGTTTTGATTCTTTTAAGCTATTGTTGACTCTTGCTTTCGGTACTTGACTAAAGGCTTGAGGATGATCGGGATCATTATGGAAACAAGAAGATGGACCTTGCTGGTCCTTTACTTGGAGGCCTATTCTGGAATCTGTTTAGGAAGTTAACAAGGGATGTCAGGGGTTATGTTCAGAGGTGGGTTGATAATTGTAAGTTGTTGTTTTCGATTGAATGAGGAGTTTAATGGGTTGAGGTGGTGTTAACTGTTGTCATTAGTTAGAGGACATGATATGCGTAGGAGTCAGAGTTGTATTTGGCAGAGAGAATGCTCGAGATTGCAGCCGAGAGTTCTGCGGGGAGAATGAGATATAGGAACAAATGGCGTAATTGAAGTATGCAACTGGAATGGGTGCAGATGTAGATGTCGTGTATTTTTATGAATGGTTTGAATGGCGTTGTGAATAATGGGTTAGTGGTTTATTTAGTGAACTGATTTAGATGAATGTTAGGTTCCACAGGTCAAGAAATGGTGAGTTCAGATGAGTTGACCTTGAAGGGTTTTGATGAATTTCAAGTAAAGATGTAAATACAGTCTTGAGATGAGATAAGAAGCCACAGAGAGTGTTACTATGTTGCAGTGTGGTTATATATAGGGTTCTGCAGGTCTGAGTATGGCAATGATATTGATGGTTGTGCTGTTACAAGGTAGAGAAGACAATAGTCTTGAGTTTGTTATGAAGCTGAGGTGGATGGCAGATTGGAATTGAGATGTGTTGTTAATGAGGGAGTGAGTAGCAGTGCAACTGGTAGACAGTGGAGGGATGGCAATGGAAAAGGATTTACGGTTACTGTTGCAAAGATGAGTCTATGGTGGTTATGTAGCTGATTGTAGTGTTGAAACGAATGGGTATTGCAGCTGAGGAGTTGGCGGTTACTGTCATTACTATGTGCATTGTTTTGAAATGAAATTACACGGAAAGAAATCTTTGAAGATTAAGATCACTGGTGATTGAACCTACAGAATGAGCTTAGATATTTTCATTTCTGGAAAAGTTATGCACTGACAGTTCCACAGAACTGACAGGCCTAAATCATTCAGATTACTCAGTTGACTCCCTGACTCAGTTGTTATGACTCGGTGACTAACTCACCATAGACCTTGACTGAATTGACTCAGTTGACCGGTGATCGGCTCCAGAAACCCGTGTGCCTACAGTACTTCTATGCCCCGAATATAATATTTGCGTAAATGATGGTGGATGGTTTTCGGTTCTGCCCGGAGTGTAGCACGGGCACAAGTTAGGTTAACTAATCGTTTTTATACTGCATCTGATGCATTTGCATTATTGACATCTACATGCAGTGATAATTGGAAACGAAAATTTAATTGAGGACTTATTAAATCAATGTTCCTAAACTTATCAATTTTCATCTTGTCGAGAAGAAAAAAAACTTAGTTGCAGGGTCTAACAAAAAAATGACAAATTATTTTTTTAGATTACTAGGTATCTCAAAGGCCTTACGGCCCCGGCTCAACCTCTCATTAGCATTAAGCGTCACGTAATCATCGGCATCCGTCACATGATTTTTAGCTTGATAAGTTCCGTAAAAATATTGTAAAATATCAATAATATGGTTGTTATCCAGGTATCTCCATTGATATTGTCCGGTTTATGTTATCTAGGTTTCACTGTTGCTGATTTTTTTTAAAAAAAGAAAAACCTTCATATTGCCAGTTCGTTGATTCATGGATAACTAAATGGTGGTCATTGAATATCACCTAGGAAACATGGAAGTCAAAGTATTATGTGACTTTAAGTGGATGATGTTGAGCGTTTTTATCTAACAAATTAAGCTTAAGCGTGGTTTGAACAAAATTGAATTGCTTACTTAGAACGAACAAATGAACAATTCCAGTATTTGATTCAGTAAATTATTCAGAAGAAAAAAAATCTAAGAATTTTGAAGCAATAAGTATAAATTTTAATAAAGCAATCTAGAAATCTATTCCGAAGAGAAAACAATTTAATATCAATAAAAATTAAATTACCAAAACAATAATAAGGTGAGTAATGCAAAAGCTATTGAAATTGTTGCTCAAAGTTAATGCCTTCGACACGGCCAAAACCTGGTGAACTATGCACACGATAAAGTGAACATATAAACTGGAGTTATAGCATACTTACCTTAGATCTATTAAAAACTACTCCAAAACGTGAGTGAATATGACCTTGACCTGTCCAAGCATATTTTTTTGGGCGTTCCATTATTCTTGTATAGTTGTATTATTTTTCGAGTAAAAATTTATCTATGCCGGGAACTGAATATGCTTTCTAGATATTGGTTGAATCGGTGTAGATTGTGTTTCTGTTTCGATTTTGACTTCTTCAAATTTTCATGGATTGATGTCATGTATTCGTAAATGATCTGTTCAAACCCACCTTGTAGAAAAAGACCAATGTGTGCTTGTTGTTTAAATATTGTTTCTATGACCCGGTCTCCTAAAAATGTAACCATGTTCTTGACAATTTCTTTAATTGTTGAATCGCTGTTATTTTCCCCATATTCAATCGAACCTTCATTCTTCAAATAAGCCTCGAGCATCTTGCATGTGATAGTAAGATGTCAATGTTGCAATAATAATTCTTGTCACTCTTAACTTGATCAAAATCATGCAACATCAAATACTTAAAAAATGTAACACCTTTCTAAACTTTTTTTATTTTCTATATTGTTTAAATTTTTGGGGCGCATACTCTTGTTTTGGTTTTTTTGCATAAACTTCCACACACTTTTTTGTTTCAAATTCATGTTTAAACATTTGTTTTTATATTCTAATGACTCAATGGGTTTAGATACTTCAATTAGTTCTTCAGTTTTTCTTCGTTATTAGAATTTTTCGGCTTTGATTAAGGACCCAATAAGAATCCCGCAAGAATTGATTTCTCTTTCTTTTGTTGCATAATGTGTTATTTTTCTTTCCCAACATCGCTATCAGAGATCTTAATCCTTCACAAAATCTAATTACTCTGTTTTCAAGCAATGATTGTATTTTCTTGTGTCTCCATCATCACTCTGCCTAATGTTCCTGGCTTAATGTTTCATCATTGTATATTTTGTTTATCCATGGTTTTTCAATATACGGTTTATTAATTAAATACTTAATAATTCTCAGTTCACATTTATGTTTTCAACAATGGTTCAGTCCGTAATAAGCCCATTTAATTTGGAAGAGAAAATTCAACATGTTGTTACTTGTTACATTCTCAAACTATGACTTTGGTATTTTGTAACATGTTTGTGGTTGTCTAATACATGGGTTCTTAATTAAATATATTTACTTGATTTTAAAGTTTAGTTTCTTCATTTCTAGGTAAATATTTCAGTACAAAGGGCTAAGAAAAATACTTGATTATGGGCAAGCAAACTGACGATCAACATGTAATGAAATTTAACGCTCAACGACGGTCGATGTGCATTATGTTTTTGGTTATCAATGAGAATCATTTTCCATGCCTCGACCGATGCTTAACCAAATTAGTTTGACTGCATTGGACAAACATGGTGCTCAAATGAGAGTTGTTATATCTATGTAATATTATTGCAAAATTTAAAGACATAATTTTCTAAAATATGAAATTCAAATAAGATGAATCTGCAGTCCACGGTTCTTTATCTAGTCCACCACTACTATAATTTGATGTTTAGATTGCATTGAAGGCCGCATTGAAAAACTTGTGAATGGAATTAGTTAAAAGTTTTCTTAATAAGTTGATGTTGTCCATCAATCAAATAACCCATAAGCAGGAGAGATGTGATGGGTATTGTAAACATAACCTCAACTTGATTCCTTTCTAAATCAATTAGAGAACCCATTCCTCACTCTATAGAATATTGGAGAAATGGAAAGAGTCTGGACCTGTTATACTCCCAAGTCCCAAGATATCCTTCACTTGTGGACTTCTCTACCCTGCACACATTAATATCATCGCTTTGAAAGACGTCACTAAGAATCTGAAATATCTTGTTCCATTTAGATGTTTCCCAAGTACCCCTCTTAATTCATGTGTTGCACTATGTAATAATGAGCTAATAATATTACTATAGTTAAGAATTAGAATTTTACAGCGTGCTTTTTGTGCCCTAGATCGTGTATGTTGTAAATTTAAAAAAAAAAATTACTTGATATTCTCTGACAGTGTTAATTTAATATGTTAATTTCATACTCCTCAACTTGATTCCTTTAAACGTGTACCTTATATTACTGAAAATTAGCTTTCAAGATAATAATCAGAATAAGCTAATTGATTAGTGACTAAAAGTAAAATTCTCTAATGCTTATATCTATATTCAAAATGCTAATATCTATAATCCAATTTACAGGTGTTATAGGATGATTTATAAGAACGATATTTAGTTGTCATAATTCAAAAACAAAGCTGATTAGGTCGGTTAAGGTTAGGAAATTGTCAGGATTAGGAAATTTAATTAAATTACGAAACTTAGATATTTGTCGAAGACTCGAAGTAAATAGGTCCAAATTTCTTACCTTCCTTTGACCACACGGGCTTTACCCACCCACCCACACAATTACTTTCAATTATTTTGTTCTGCTTTTTGGACCATCTTAATGCAATATTTCATTTCTATGCAATTTATTCCATAAAAATCATAAATAACTCGACATATTCGCTTTAAGAAAGTGCATGATTTCCATAAGAGTTATGTATACCCAGTAGAAACAATAACTGTGATTCCAGCTAATTTTGAACCCCAAGTCGTCCTTTCAAACGTTTAAATTCTACTCGTTTCAGAAAACTTTCGCCTTCAAGATCTCATTTGACGCAATGGTCTCATGTACATTTATTTTTAATAACAATAAGAAGATTATGAGGATCTGAAGATTTCAGAACTCAGAAGCCTCTCCAACTTTATAATCTTCGACTCTTCGCGTCCTTTACTAATATCTGATTCAAAAGAACTTCTCATGTGCCACCTGAAGGGATCGAATCTTCTTGATCTGATAATGCAACGGTGAATTGGTGATGCAACAATTGTTATTATATCTAATTGTTGTAAATCCTCATTTTTCTACAAAGCTCAGTACACCCACCAACTATGTTCCCTGATTAGAAAAAAAAACTCAAAGTGAAACAACCAAAAAAATCATTATCTAAAATTGATGAAATCGAAAACTACCTTTTTCAGGGACCCTTGGTACTTGATTTTAGTAACTGCAACTCCATCAACACATACCTGATCTTTTGGGCTCCTAGTTTCCTGTAACCAATGTAAAAATTGCTAAGCTTAATTTCTCCTTTAAAGAAACCAAGAAATTCAGGACATTAAGGCTTAGAAATATCATGGGTTTGTAAACTTATTCTTATATGGTCCTAACAATAGCGTAGATAGTTAGAAAGCAAGTAAAAGTAAATCTCAACTTAATGAAGAATGTGCAATCTATATCGTGAGATAAACAATTTTATTAAGAATATGAAAAACAATATAGAGTTGCAGTTGTACCTCATTTATTTTTTCATTTGCTATGGTGTGACTCGTCGGATACCACTTTGATTCTGATGTCTATTCAATTTATTAAAATCAAACTGTACAATGCAGGGCAATATTCTAACATAATTGAACACGAATGTAGCTTCAGGTCTTGTATCAAAGTTTAGAAATTCATGAGATCCGGTGAAATGAATTTATCCATATAAAGGAAACAGAAAGGAAATAGAGGTTTGGTTTAAAGTCTTTGTAGTTGGACTCCTGACGAATCTGTCCGATGACTGCACTACTGATTCGTCAGTGATAGAACATTGGGTCATTTGAGAGAATTTTTACCTGTCATCACTTATAATTTGTCTTGTTTATTCAGTTGAGAGTCATGCATTCCTCTTCTTCTATATGATAGATCACATTACAGTTTCTTCTATATCCACTTACCTTCTAAAGGAACTTGTTTGCCTGCAGAAAGAGAGGAAAACCAATTGCAAAAGAGTCAGTGCAAGCTGTTGGGAACACAATAGTATCATGCTAATGTTATTATTGACAGGATTCTTTAGTTTATTGATATGGAAAGGACTATGTGTCCGCCGAAACTCTGGTACACTTCTGTGTTTAAATACCAACTGTAAATATCAATCAGACGATACAACGTAATTGATAAGTCTGGCAAAATGAAGGGCTTCATATGATAGAAGATCTGACGCTTTTTGCAATTGCAGGTGTTTGTGAAAGATCTTCTACGAAAATATCCTCAATGGAGTCAGGATTGTATAAGAACCCAAGGCCAAAACTTTTCTTATATGGATGTCCGGCGAGTATTCTCATGAATGCTTGATGCCTCATGCATTCCGGAACCTTTTAAGACTGGAATGAAGAACATTCTCCAGAGGTGAAATCATTTTGTTCATGAAGTTATCCTTGTGGCATGTACCTTACAGTCTCTTTTGCTTGGATATCGTTTATATGCTGGAGTTAAGTAGTTGAAGAGCCTATCTAAAAGTGAAATAACACACCTACTGGCTACTGATGTCAACGAAAGTCCTCAATTTACTCCAATTTTTTTCCCATTCAACTTTCTAATAATACTAAGACCTGAATAAAAAGTCATGGGAAAGTAACTCAGAACCATGAGAATTAACCTGTCATATTATGATAGGTCAGACTGCACCTTGTTGCAGTTCTTTGAGTGTTCCTTCAGAAGGCTAATCGAGACACGGAAACCTCTGGGAGCTGTATTGGATGCAGGACTTGCAGATTCAGACTGAGTAATGTTGATCTGCATAATGTTTTCAAAACATAAAAGCATGTTAAGAGTTTGGCATTTGTACTTTCTATTAAGCAGTCAAAAGTTTACAGGATGCTCACAATAAAATTTTAGAAAGCTTACCAATCTGCATAAAAATTCATACGTTCTTAACATGCAGTAGCATTTAAAAGATTAAAATGCAGCTACTAATGTTTACCCGCTGCAACTATGGTACACAGAATCATTAGGTGAATACATCTGCATTAAGAGAATCCAACATCACAGTACACTTATGTTTTTTCATATATTGAAAGACCTGTAGTAAATTATAAATATAATAACTGTATCCACCTTTCACGTCTGTAGTTGCAGGAAATCCTACACTACACCCCTTATAAGATTTCATTAACATTTAACTCATTTTTGGATTAACAATCTTAATTTTATTGATGAATCTTTGAACAATCTTACAAGAAAAGATAAAGGAATCAAGAATAACCACTGCTCTAGATTTTCTCTCTCCTATTTACTTGCTTCTCACTCAAAAAAGATCTCTCCCTCTTTTCTTTACAACTGAATGACTATTTATAGGGAAATACATAGTGGATGACAGCTAATCTGTCCTTTATTTTCGGATATGGTTTGCGACATTCTCGTAACCTTACAAATGTTAATCTCACAAACTCCCTAATTTTCGCAGGACCATCACATTTTTCTCATGATTTAGCTGACGTCGTTTATTATGTCATTTCTGAAGTTGTTCTGCGACACTGTTGTGTTGTGTTGTTAATAATTTCGCTGAGGCATTATTGCTGCGAGATTGTGATCCTACATCTTGCCTCTTCTCATATCTTCTCTGCGAAGTAGAGAACGATGTGAGAAATGTCGCAGCTGTCCATCTCTTCATATTCTGCATTTATCACACGTATCCTTTCTTCCATCTATTTCTTGACACGTCTTCTGTAACCGCTGCTTTTCAACCGCTCACGTCTTTTCGCATTAATGGTGTTTATTTCTTCGACTAAAAAAAATATTCTCTATATTTTCTTCTTACTCCTCTTTCCATTTTCTTTTTACTTTCTCTTCTATTTTTACTCTCTCATCTCTGCAACTCTATTATTCTTCCGTAAGTTCTGCTACTGTAATTCTTCCCTCTTCAATCTTCTTACTTTTAATCCATTCCCATACTCTATATTCAGATATGCCTCCAAGCGGTCAAAAACATGAGAAAAACTTAAAGGAAGTTCAAAAAGATCTTGCCGAGAAAGGTTTCACACTTTCTACCATTCCTGGTGAAAGTGCCAAATCAATTCTTTCTATCAAACTTTTCTCTGATAAACATTGTGATGATCAATCAATCATAATTTCGCTGGGTCAAATTCTCGCAGGTCTCCCCATTCCTCTTTATGACCTAGATATTCCTCTGTTCTATGAGATTCTCGCTCACTCGGGATTTTCGCGAGCTATATTCCAATTGAGTGGGGATTGCATCCGTATGATGTTGAAGTTTGCTAACCGTGGAGATGGTAAAGGATCTCTTTATCCTAAAGAGCTTAGGATCCTAAATTCACAGACTTGGAGATAATCGCTGAGAAGTACACAGTAGCGAATTTCTTCGAAAATTATGAATTAATATCCATGAAGAAAGAGAATACTCGCTGGGGTATTCGCTTGAAAAGGAAAGATAATATTGATAAAGATAAAATACTCATCGAAGATATTGATTGGCACTCTGGTAAGAACACAACCCCTCGCCAATCCAAAGATGATAAATGATGTGTTTTTCCCTTGATGCTGAAAGGACCTTACATTGCTGGGACAAATGTTCTTCCTGAAAATCTCTCTACTTATCAACCTTGGGTATTCTCTTGGCCCGAGAAGAAGAAAGAGGTATGTTTCTTCTAGTTTCGCCCACTTTACATTTCTTTATTTATTTTTATTCTCTTATTCGCTGATTCTTGCGACATTCTACAGATCCAGAAACTGAAAGATAGCTACCGCAGGACTAGGAAAGCCAATGCCTTGCTAGCTCTTCGTTCATACACAGATGAGGTAAGAAATATTCTCTTATGATTTTAAACAATATATTGTTGCTTCTGTTTCTTATTTCTATCTATGTGTGAAGGTTACCGCTGAAATAGAAGAGCCTGCCAATGTTGCGAAGACTGGTGATAAAGGCAAAGGTGCTCTTCGCAGGGAAAAACCAACTGCTCCTCCTTCAAAAAAGAGAAAAATCCGTTCTTCCTCTCCTTCAAATACTCCTTCTCATGAAAACTCCGAGAGTGATGAGGATGATGAGGATAATGATGACTCTGTCGCAAATGAAGATTCTCCATCTGATTCTTCTATGGCTAAGCTCTCTGTCATCTTTTCTGATTCTTGGCAAGGAATGGGACATAGTCAACTCGCTAATACCTGCAAATCTCTCGCCATGATTTGTGATGTTCCTTTATTGGATGGTGATAGTTCTCTTCGCGGAGTTTCTAGATCGGTGACTCCCAACTTCCTGCATTCTCTTAATAGTCTGGTATGCTTTCGTCTTTTTTCTTCTTCATTATGGTAATTCAAAATCTCTTTCTATTTTAATATTTTTTATATTTTCTCGCAGGCTCGAAAAGCTTCTTTTGCTGTTGCCTCAGATTTGGAGAGGAGACGCGAAATTCTTGAAAAGAAGAATCTTCAATTTCGTACGAAGAATGAAGAACTGGAAACTGAAGCTAAGGGTCTTCGTGAGAAGAATGAACAATTAGAAGCTGAAGTTAAAGGTCTTCGTGAGAAGAACAAACAACTGGAAACCGACACTTCTTCACAAAGGAACAAAATTTCTACTCTTCAAAAAGCTAATGATCAGCTCTATGGTATGCAATTTTTCTCCTTTCCTTTCATTCATTCATCCTATTGTCTTATCTTATTTGATTAATCTTTTTTGCAAACATTTATGGTCTTTCTGATGAAGCCATTCTTCCGCGTTCATTTCCCGATGCCCTAGATAATGACACTCTTCTTGAACATCTTAATAAATCTTTGAATAGTTTCTCTAATGATAAAATTTCATCTATGCCTTTGAATGAACTTAAATCCAAATTTCGCCTCTTAGAGATTGATCATAGATCTAATTTAGGTTTAGCCAACTAATTTAAACGTATTTATCTCAATTCTAAAGAGAATATCAATGAATTAAGAACCAATATTAACAAACTTATAGATGATAAAGATCGTATCTCTGATCAAGGTGTTAAGGCTTTGGCGAAATTCCAAGAGACTCTTCTTGAGGTTCAACTTGAACGAGATGAAGACAATCGTCAAAATGTTGTGCTTAGCGAGAGAGAAAACCAAATTCGTTCTCGTCTTCTCATAAATAGTGATGATGAGTTCGCTTGGGCCGCGACAATCTTGGATAACGCCAGAAAAGATTTAGGTGTAAATGTTAGTCTCCAAGTTGAGCATACATCCTTGATTAGAGATATGATTTCTGAGAGAAAAGGTCATTAACTGTTTTCCTTTATTAATCTTTGGTCTTTCACGAGTTTTTATCAAGTTACTGACTAATTGCTATATACTTCGCAGAATCTGAAAGTAGATTTCACCAAAGAGTTGAGGAACTTGAAGCTGAAAAAGAGGAACTCGCAAAGAATCTTTCTTCTCGCAACGACAAATATTCTAGATTAAAGAATCAAATCAAGATCACTGTTGCGAACTTTAAGAACGACGCTCTGCACTTTCGCAATCAAACTATTCAAATGGTTTGTGATGACCATAGTATTCCTCACTCTGATTATCCTTGTCTCTTGGAGGAGATCCCAAAGAACATTCCTAGTCTGACCATCTCTGATAGCGAAGCTGATGATGAAGAATCTGATGGTGGTGAAGGTTCTGATGCAGATGAAGAAGAGAACAAGTCTGATGAAGATGATGAAGGATCAACTAAGAAGTAGTCTTTGTTTCTTTCTTTGATCTTCTGTAATACTCATATATTTATCCCTTCTTTTTGTATATTTGCGAATTCTTTTGGTTCCCCATATTCCTTAATATATGAGTTTCTTTCATTTCGACCTGCATTCATTAAAACAATTCTTCCTTGCAATATGGTTAATCAACATAATCATTAATTTTTGAATTTTTGCGTAAATCTATCATGTGGAGACAAATAACATTTTCTAATTTCATTCATTCTCATACTTGCCTCTGTTATTTGTATCCAAATGAGAGATTTTGCATATTTTTCTTATTTTGTGCCTCAACTTCGCAGTTGTTTATGTATAATTTCGCAATCATATGCGACGTGAATTTTGATTCTTTTCAAAATCTCATTCCTGTGTGGTCTTATTTTGCCTTCCTAGTTAAAGGTCTTATTATGCCACCTCTTGTCATTGCGACAAAATCGCAGGACGTCCTTGCACTTTCATGCAAAAATCCATTAATTTTGCCTTAACTTTTTTCTTTGTATTATTGCCTCTCCAGGATAATTGCGACAATATGACTGATGAGTGCCAAATATTGTATATATTTATCCCTTTTTGTTGGCATTTAACTCATCCTTTGTGCATTAATTCTACATTTTATCCCATATTCTGTATTTTCATTGTTTTCAAGAATAAATATTTTTCTTACTTAATTTTATATTTTTAGGTAATAAATAAAGTTTGGATGAATTGCGGAGCGGAATAGAGCAGAAAAGTAGTGAAAAGCCGGGAGGAGTTACGCAAGGAAGCCGCGAAGAACGTTGTGCACAAAACCAAGAGGCTAGGAATGGTCTTGAAGAAGAAGAATTGTCCTTAAAGAAGATATGGGCTTGGCATACCCAAGGCCCAAAACCCTTACTCAAACACATTTCCACTATCCAAGCCCGTCTCGGATTTCATCCGTCAGATCGAAGCATTTCAGCATCCTACGGTCGCTCCATCATCGCACATCAAACTCCGAAGCCCCTGCTTTACATCGCAACGCCCATCTCCATCTTGGGTCGTCCGTTTTGCTACATCCCTTCATCCGACGGTCGCTCCACGCTTACCTCCGTATCGCCGTTGGATCCACCTACCATCTTCCCATCCATCGCTCCTTGTCGCAGATCATCAAACCTCGCTGAACCCGCCTAACACCCAAGTATCGAACACCCTATACCCCTAGACAAACGCACCCTAACCCTAACTCTATCGACTTCTTCTTTCTTCTCCATCTCTTCTTCCTTCCCCCGTCTGCAGAACCCGTACCACCACCATGTCCGCCATCATCACCACCAACTCCACTTCCACAACCACCACTTCCACCAACTGCCAACAAACACCATCATCATCACTCCCAAATCCCTCTAACGTGCCCATCATTTCCTATTCACTGATTTCCCCTAGTCTAGGGTTTTGAAAATTAGGGAAAAAGAATTGATGGACATGGCAGAGAAATTAGGTGAAGCTAGAAAAGAAATCAAGGTATGGGAAAGGCACCAGGAGAAGACATGGGTCGATGCTAATTGAGGAGATTTGTCACATCAAGGTAAGAAAAACCCAAACCCTAATTTCAGTTAATTTGGGGATTTTCGAGTAAACTCTAATCACTGTTAGGGAGAAGCATGGAGGAGCATTATAGAAGATATGGGTCTGATTTGTACTGTCAAATTAGGTAGAAATAATTTACCTAATTTCTGTTTGATTTTAGGGATTTTTTGGGAAGAACCCTAACTTGTAATTGGGTATAAATATGACTGTGGGTGTGATGTAAAGGCATATCTCTGGACTAGCCAGTAGACATTTGAAGAAATTTTCATTACAATTTCAAATTCAGTCCCTTTATCACAGTTGATTTTTGAATGTTGTGTGTTGTGTTTGAATTATCTTGTATGATGAATGCTTGTGTATGTAATATGTTGAGCATGAGCTAAGTAGCATTAAGCTAAGGCTCAGTTGAAGCCTTATGCACTGTCAAATGACAAGTTGCTAGGATAGTTAACTCCATGCCCTGTTTTGCTTGAGCAATTGGAAGAAACTAATGCTCATAGTGCCTGTGATTGACTGTTCTGTCATAAGACAGTCAATACTAGGGGCAAACTAATGAGCAAGTTAGTTCTCTTCCATTTCTAGATGTATGCATAGGATATTCAACTCAACCTAGAAATATGTTGTTTGATTAGGACACAAGGTGGATTCTAAGCCTTGGCTTAACCACAAATCCTTTACAATCACTTATAATTTCAGTTCTATTTTGTTCCCTGCTAAATTTACTTTCCTTCACTGTTTTTCTTGCATTTTGAAGTTGTTGTGCACTGAAATCAGTGCACAAACTCCCCCTGCCCTTGGCTTACAGCCTTGGTTCCCTGCTATTTTTATTTTATATCCTCTGCCATTTAATCTTTGCTGTTTTGCCATCTTGTGTTAACTGCTTTGGTTTGTTAACTGTTTTGGTTCTTTGCATCTGCCATATTACCTTGCCTTGCTCACTGCCATAGTGCTTTGCACTCATTGATAGCTTAGGATAATTTCTTGTATGCTCCCACTCCCTGTGGACTGATCCCATTCTTACTTTCTATACTAAAACTTGACCTTGTATACTTGCAAGTCTTTTGTGTGTCGTTTCTAACCACACCAAGTTTTTGGCGCCGCTGCCGGGGACTCGGGTTTGTTTCTCTAGTAGTTTTATTAGCTATTTTTGCATTTCACTGCATAGCATTTGCATCTGCATCTGCTTCACTTCATTTGCTGTTGGACCTGCTGTTCTGAACCAGTTTTTCCTCTGCTGGGACGCCACCAAGGAAAAGAACCAAAGCCCAACTGGGTTTTTGCAACAATATCAGAGCAGCTGGGCTGTGCTTAAAAGGTAACCCATTTAAGAGAACCCGAATTGTGGGCTTCCAATTTTTAATTGTGGGCTTGTAATATTAAAGCCAATTTTTGGGCTTTTTATTTTCTGTTGGGTTTGTAATTAATTTTTGTGGGCTTGTTTGTTTAATTTGTGGGCTTGTATTTAATTTTTGTGAGCTTGTTTAATTTGGACTGGTATTTTGTATTCTGGGTTTTTAAACCCAGCTGAGCTTGTAACCGATCACGCTAGGTTAACTCGTTAGTGGGCCGAGTACCCAAATTCTAGGCCGAGATTTTGGACTCAGTTTCACCAAACGTTTTCAAACCAGCTGAGCCAAAGCAAACACAAAACCAACAGTGGGCTTGCTCCCATTCAAAAACCAAATTTTATTTTCTTTTAAAATAAATAAATAAAAAAAAAAAAAAAAAAATTTGCTCCTAATTTCAAAAACCAAAATTTTTCTCCCTCTTTAAAAACCAAAATTTTATCCCAACCAAAACCAAATTTTTCCCAAAAATCCAAACCCTTTAAAAACCAAATTCTGAGCTTTGTACATTCTTTACTTAGCTTTTGAGCCAATCATGAATAGATCTTTTTCTACAGTTGGGGAGTACAACAAATCCCTTAGAGAACTTGCATATGGACAAACTTCACGTTATGAACCTTCCACGGACCATGATGTCAATAGTCATAGGAATTATTATGGACATTTTCAAAGTCCCGAGCCGCAATACATGAACCCTAATGACTATTCATACATGCATCATTCATCGCAACGTGAAAATGAACATTCTGCTAGAGCCTCACTCACACAATCATCACTTATGGATCAATTAGAAGCTCGAGTCGCAGCTTTAGAAAAGCAAGCACATGAGGAATCTGTCACATCTAACTTCCTAGGCAACCTGAAATCTATCCTTGTCCCGCATGTGATGGCTTAGACCACACTATTGCGAATTGCTATATTTTCCATGATTTTAGGCAATCTAGAGAAAATCCAAGGTAAGATGAGCATGACATAGGAATAGTTGAATCTTCTGTAGACACTAATGTTATTATGCATGAAAATATATTTGATGTGTCTGATTCTCTACCTAGGTCACTTTGTGATATTTCTCCTGATTTGCCGATGCATGAGAATAAATTTGTTGATTATGTTGATGACTCTGATTGTGATCTTGCCAATTTGTTTGATGATTGTGAGCATGTTGTGACACGTGTAGAAGACTTAGGAGATGTTGATGTGATTAGTAATGATGTGCCTATCTTCCTACATAAGTCACAATCTGATGGCCTTCCACCCAACCTAGATTTGGTTTGTACCCATATTGTCAAACCGACTTTTCCGAGAGTCCCTAATCTAGGTTTGGAACTGTGTGCTTCCCAAGTCCTCTTGGACTATTTTGCATTTAAATATAATATCTTTGAGGAACCACAGTTGGAAATTGCATGTTTGCCCGTCCATAGAAAAGTACACTTTGAGTTAGATCTTGTGCATGATGAACCCCCAAAACTGCGCGATTTTGTTTTCAAAATTATATCTTCTGTAAAATCCAGGTTTGGGGGTAGCTCATTTGGTTTCACAGCTTCACGTGCTTTTCTTTCATGTGTGAAGTTGTTGAAACCGCTACACTTTGTCTTTTGGGTTGATCCTCAACTCTTTAGACTTTGGTGTATGGTGAATTTTTGTATATAATCCAGTAGATAAATTTTAAAAACTTTTTGGTTTCTTTTGTATATATTTTGCTAATCCAATATGATCTAAGTTGAAAATGTTGGATTCTAGCCGGTGAATAATGGAGTTCGGTTCGTGTTTTCGACGAATCGGGGTATTCTCTCTCCTTTTACTACTTAGCATGTTCCTCTTCATATTTGCATTATAATTTTGTTATCTTTGAAACATTGAGGACAATGTTTAGTTTAGGTTTGGGGGTATGGAATGGATATCATGATAATATGCTATAATTGAAAACGAACTCCTCCTTCTTTTTGAAAAAAATGAAAAATCAAAAAAAAAAATTTTAAAAAAAAAAAAAAAAAAACATAAAAACATAAAATGGAGCTCATTACCTTGAAATGTTGACTCTTGTGCAAATATGTAATTATTAGGAGTCTTAGTCTAGATATTTAGGCACCCTGATTCTGGCACAATTCACATAGTGATAAGAAATTGCACGCGCACGATCTACCAATACATGTATAGCCTCGATCTTCAAGGTGTTTTGATAGGAAGTCACGATTGCCAATCACTTTAGAATACTGAACGAAACTTGACTAGCTTGTTCTTTGGTTGGTTGGGATAGAAGGTGGAGGTTAGATTAAGAAAGACAACCATCGATTTAACTGGGTGCATCAAAAAGGGACCTCTTGCGAAGTGTCATGTAATTTTTTTGTTTTTTTTCCTTTTGTATCAAAAAGGTGTCTCAAAAAAAAAAAAAAAAAAAAAAAAAAATCAAAAAAAAAAAAAAAAAAAAAAAAAAAAATAAAAATAAAAAATCAATCAAGTATTTATCAATTCCATCCTCTCTTGTTCCAAAAATAAAAGAGAATAGTCAATGTAAATAAGAGTCATGTAAATAGTCATTTTGTTGTTTCATTGTAATAAGCAAGGAAGGGTGTATGCCATTGATGTACAACGCGAGTAATTGTGAAACACCTCCAACTCATTCACAATTCTCGTAAAGTCCGGACAGCTAGCTAGATTTCGACCTTGGTTCTTAGCCTGAGAAACTATCTCTTGGTGATTAGTAGTCATAACATCCGATCTTTCTTTACACATGTGTAGATACACTTTACACTCTTATCACATGTCTTTTTTTTGTTATCAGTGCTAGGATTGTGCCTTTGATAGCTAGATTGACATCTCCATTTTGCTGTGAGATTAAACTGACTTGCACATGTCACATTTGATGGAATCTGAGCTTATATTTTGACCTAGAACTTTGTAGGTACGTTCTAAGCAAACCTTCACGAGACTTCACTCGTCCACTAGGGACACTTAGTGGTTTAAAAGGCTTAGTGCATACGCTAAATGCATTCGAGAGACCAACGACAGTGGTATAGGTAGGATTTCCTTAGTTTTGTTTTACTTGAGGACAAGTAAAATTCAGGTTTGGGGGTATTTGATGAGTGCCAAATATTGTATATATTTATCCCTTTTTGTTGGCATTTAACTCATCCTTTGTGCATTAATTCTACATTTTATCCCACATTCTGTATTTTCATTGTTTTCAAGAATAAATATTTTTCTTACTTAATTTTATATTTTTAGGTAATAAATAAAGTTTGGATGAATTGCGGAGCGGAATAGAGCAGAAAAGTAGTGAAAAGCCGGGAGGAGTTACGCAAGGAAGCCGCGAAGAACGTTGTGCACAAAACCAAGAGGCTAGGAATGGTCTTGAAGAAGAAGAATTGTCCTTAAAGAAGATATGGGCTTGGCATACCCAAGGCCCAAAACCCTTACTCAAACACATTTCCACTATCCAAGCCCGTCTCGTATTTCATCCGTCAGATCGAAGCATTTCAGCATCCTACGGTCGCTCCATCATCGCACATCAAACTCCGAAGACCCCGCTTTACATCGCAACGCCCATCTCCATCTTGGGTCGTCCGTTTTGCTACATCCCTTCATCCGACGGTCGCTCCACGCTTACCTCCGTATCTCCGTTGGATCCACCTACCATCTTCCCATCCATCGCTCCTTGTCGCAGATCATCAAACCTCGCTGAACCCGCCTAACACCCAAGTATCGAACACCCTATACCCCTAGCCAAACGCACCCTAACCCTAACTCTATCGACTTCTTCTTTCTTCTCCATCTCTTCTTCCTTCCCCCGTCTGCAGAACCCGTACCACCACCATGTCCGCCATCATCACCACCAACTCCACTTCCACAACCACCACTTCCACCAACTGCCAACAAACACCATCATCATCACTCCCAAATCCCTCTAACGTGCCCATCATTTCCTATTCACTGATTTCCCCTAGTCTAGGGTTTTGAAAATTAGGGAAAAAGAATTGATGGACATGGCAGAGAAATTAGGTGAAGCTAGAAAATAAATCAAGGTATGGGAAAGGCACCAGGAGAAGACATGGGTCGATGCTAATTGTGGAGATTTGTCACATCAAGGTAAGAAAAACCCAAACCCTAATTTCAGTTAATTAGGGGATTTTCGAGTAAACTCTAATTACTGTTAGGGAGAAGCATGGAGGAGCATTATAGAAGATATGGGTCTTATTTGTACTGTCAAATTAGGTAGAAATAATTTACCTAATTTATGTTTGATTTTAGGGATTTTTTGGGAAGAACCCTAACTTGTAATTGGGTATAAATATGACTGTGGGTGTGATGTAAAGGCATATCTTTGGACTAGCCAGTAGACATTTGAAGACATTTTAATTACAATTTCAAATTCAGTCCCTTTATCACAGTTGATTTTTGAATGTTGTGTGTTGTGTTTGAATTATCTTGTATGATGAATGCTTGTGTATGTAATATGTTGAGCATGAGCTAAGTAGCATTAAGCTAAGGCTCAGTTGAAGCCTTATGCACTGTCAAATGACAAGTTGCTAGGATAGTTAACTCCATGCCCTGTTTTGCTTGAGCAATTGGAAGAAACTAATGCTCATAGTGCCTGTGATTGACTGTTCTGTCAAAAGACAGTCAATACTAGGGGCAAACTAATGAGCAAGTTAGTTCTCTTCCATTTCTAGATGTATGCATAGGATATTCAACTCAACCTAGAAATATGTTGTTTGATTAGGACACAAGGTGGATTCTAAGCCTTGGCTTAACCACAAATCCTTTACAATCACTTATAATTTCAGTTCTATTTTGTTCCCTGCTAAATTTACTTTCCTTCACTGTTTTTCTTGCATTTTGAAGTTGTTGTGCACTGAAATCAGTGCACAAACTCCCCCTGCCCTTGGCTTACAGCCTTGGTTCCCTGCTATTTTTATTTTATATCCTCTGCCATTTAATCTTTGCTGTTTTGCCATCTTGTGTTAACTGCTTTGTTTTGTTAACTGTTTTGGTTCTTTGCATCTGCCATATTACCTTGCCTTGCTCACTGCCATAGTGCTTTGCACCCATTGATAGCTTAGGATAATTTCTTGTATGCTCCCACTCCCTGTGGACTGATCCCATTCTTACTTTCTATACTAAAACTTGACCTTGTATACTTGCAAGTCTTTTGTGTGTCGTTTCTAACCACACCAAGTTCTTGTATGCTCCCACTACTGTTTTCTAGATGGCTTTTCCGGTTATAACCAAATTCACATTGCTCCGGAAGATCAGGAAAAAACTACATTCACGTGTCCATTTGGGACGTTTGCTTATAGACGTATGCCCTTCGAGTTGTGTAATGCACCTGCTACTTTTCAGCGTTGCATGATGAGCATTTTTTCTGACATGATAGATAGTTTTCTCGAGATCTTTATGGATGATTTCTCTGTTTTTGGTTCCTCGTTTGACGAATGTTTGAAGCATCTTGCCCTAGTGATATCCAGATGTAAAGAAAAGAACCTTGTTCTAAATTGGGAAAAATGCCATTTTATGGTGAATTCAGGAATAGTTCTAGGACACATCATCTCATAAAAAGGAATTGAAGTGGATAAAGCTAAAGTTGACCTCATTCAACATCTACCACAACCTCGCTCTGTGAAGGAGATCAGATCATTTCTAGGTCATGCTGGTTTTTACCAGCGATTCATCAAAGATTTAGGCAAAATCTCCAGACCTCTGTGCAGTCTTCTCTCCAAAGATGTTGCCTTCAATTTCGATGATGCTTGTGTGAAGGCATGGGAGGAATTAAAAACCCTTCTCACCACCGCTCCTATAGTCCGACCACCCGATTGGAAGCTTCCGTTCGAACTTATGTGTGATGCCTCTGATTATGCTGTTGGTGCTGTTTTAGGACAGCGAGTTGATAGACTACCATATGTGATATACTATGCTAGCAAAACCCTTAATGATGCCCAACTCAATTATTCAACTACCGAGAAGGAATTGCTTGCCGTCGTTTTCGCATTAGACAAGTTTAGATCTTATCTGATAGGGTCTAAGATCATCATATACATAGACCATGCGGCTTTGAAATATCTTCTTTCCAAGAAGGATGCTAAAGCTCGCCTTATTCGATGGATACTATTATTACAGGAATTCGATCTCGAAATCCGTGATAAGAAAGGTTGTGAGAATGTGGTTGCTGATCATTTGTCTAGATTAACTTTAGAGTCTATTGATGAATTTGAGCTGATTGAGAAATGGAGGAATTTAGTGTCCACTGTTGCTTGTGATTGATTGTGCTGTTAAAAGACAGTCAATGCTAGGAGTAAAACAGTTGGACAAGCTTCTTCTCCTTCCATTCCATTTATGTATGCCCTGGAACATAGGCAGGCTAGAACCTCCACCTAGCTCCATTAGGGACAAGGATTTAACCAAAAACAGCCACTGCCTAACATCTTTCCTGTTCTTCTTTGTTATCTATCTGTTTTTGTGGCTTCTTATCACTGTTTTTATAGCTGTTTTTATAACTGTTTTGTGCCCTGTTCTTCCTTTGCCTTTGGCCCTTGGCCATTGCCTTTGATTTATCACTGCCATGCCATTGTAAATTCGCATCCTTTTTCCCTGTGTTGCTTCCATGTATATGCCATTGTCACCTTCACCATCATCATTGTTGTTTGCTGTTTGCTTTTGCCATTGTAAATATCCATGTTTTACCTTGGCCTAGTGCTCTGCTGCCTTGTTTAGCTCCAGCTGCACTAGGTCTTTTTGGCTTTTCTGCCCTTTTCCTTCCCTGGCCTTGCTGCCAGTTATCCCCCAGCTGCTACTACTTGCTGTTGTTGTTGCTGCTGCTGTGCACTGCTTCTGCTGCTGCTGAAGCCACCACTGCTGCTGCTCCAGGTCCAGTTCAATTCTGGGCTACAAGTCCAGTCATTACAAAAGCCCACTGTATCTGCTTAGAAACCTAAGGCCCAACTCAGTTCAGTTCATTTCAAAGACTACTGAGGCCCAGATTCATTACAAAGCCCAGTTCAGTCTTGGGTTAATCTAGAAGCCCATTGACACTCAAAGCCCAGTGCACTTCAAAGGCCAAGGCTAGTGCACTTCAAGACCAACTGAGCCCAAGCTCAGTTCACTTCATTGTCAAACAAGCCTATAATCCAAAGGTACCCTAAGCCCAAATCCCAAAAGGCTTCATAGTTAACCAACAACAGTTTAGGAGCCCAAAATAGCTAGAAAACTCCAAAACACTCCCAGTCTCTGTGGATCGACCCGTACTTGCACGAGTTACAACTGACGACCGTGCACTTGCGGTATTACTGTAGGCCCGTTTTTATTGCGCTTAATTTTCACACATCTCCGGGCCCACCAATGACAGGCCTAAATTTTCTTGCGAAATGAAATCCCCATGACATTGCCGTCTTGTGACGAAACCGCATGACGTCTTCGCACTTTCATGTGAAAACCCATTGATCTCGTCTTATCTTTCTCTTTTGTGTTATTGCCTCTTCAGGATTGTCGCACAAATATGACAAGCCTTAATACCCTTGCGAGTAAAAAGCCTCATGACATTTGCGTCTTAAGACACTTATCATCTCCCTAATGGAGGGTGCCGCCCTTATCTTCCCCCTTCAAGGAGGCGTACCTCTACCATACAAGGTTGGCTCCTCCCATCCGGTCTTAACAACAACCAGTTGTTTTCGCAGCCTCTTATCCCTTTTACCTATAGGGCTTATGGTTACGAGACTGCACCCTAAGTGGGGTTTTCTTCGGGCCGAGTGCAGTATAAGCCAAGACTTGTCAAGAATGGCAAGGTATGCTACAGAAGCCTCTGGCACTCTTGACTCATCCGTGTACCTCGGCGCCTTGGTCAGATTCTGCACTCCTTGGGAGAGTCCTTATTACCTTAGTCGCCCAACCTAAGTCATATGCTTAAGTTGAGAATCCAAGGTGCCTCTCCCGGATGGGCTTTATTGACCCCAAATCTCCATGACTCAGGTTCCGGGGCGGTGTAGCCTTTCCCTGAGCCATGCAACAGGTACCCCCTTATATGACGTACTTTAGGTCTTACATTTTCCTCTTGCGAAATTGTATTCGCGAACTAGGGTGTACGCCATAAAGGTTCGCCCCTTTCTCTTTTGTCATTGTTCTCTGATTGTCTTTTGTAGAATTCATTATCTCTGCGAGATTCTCGCACATCATCATATCGTATTTGTACTTCTCAATCTCATTTTCATCATTCAGTAAAATTTATTTTTGAGAATTTTATTTGTTGCAAGAGTGTCGCAAAAAATCAATCATTCATACACTTCTTATTTTTTTATTACCTTTGCCATTCTCTGCTTCTTTGTTATTCTCTGCTACTGCTTCCTTGGTAGTGGTATGTTCACCATTTCTTATTCTGATCTAGCATTAGTTTCGCAATTTCTTCTTCTTTTCGTTCGATTGCATCCACCATCAATCTCTCACTTCTTTGTGTCTCTTTGATTTTGCGTCGCCAACTTTCCTTCTTGTTTGCTCTTCCTTCGCAGGGTTCTACCTCAGTTTCGTAACATTTCTTTCCTTCAATACAATCTCCTTTTATGATTCCTACACCGCTGGGGTGAGGGAATTTGATGCACTGGTGGAAAGTTGAAGCTACACCTAGAATCCCATGTAGCCAAGGTCGACCAATTAATGCATTGTAGGGTGATTCTACGTCAACAACACAGAACAGAATTTCAGAAGATATTCCCTTCAATGGAATTCGCATAGTAACCTCCCCTTTAGGCTTGTTGGCAGTACCATTAAAACCATATATCTTATAGGTTGATGGTATAAGATCATCATCTCTCCCTCCCATGGTTTTATAAGTATGATAGAATAAGATGTTCACAGAACTTCCGGTATCGATGAGAATCCTATTAATTGCCCATGAGTCTTCAGTTTTATCATCTTCATCTTCTTTCGGTTTTGGATTAATTTATAATTTTACCACCAATGGATTGTCATGTACCTCTCCACCTTCAGGGACTTCTTCTGCAGTAAAAGAAATAGTCTGCTTCTGTCATTCCTCTAGTGGCGAGATTTTCGCAATGTTCATAATTTCTCTTCCATCATTGTCTCTTGCAAATACTCTACTCAAAACATTGTCATGAAAATCTTAAATTGTCTTGTATGAATGTACGATAGAGTGGCAGAATAGATTCTTTGCTTTTGCACCAACTTCTACGAAGAACGTTTCCTTCTCTTTCACCATGTTTACTCTGTGATGCTCTGGTGGTGTTGGTAGTAATGGTTGAGATTGTGGGTGTCCTACTAGAAAGTGGTTTAGTTTTCCTTTATCTATCATTCTCAGAATAATTCTCTTTATATTTCTGCAATCATTTGTAGTATGTCCGTGAAAATGATGATAAGAACAGAACTCATGACTTCTGCGGCTTTGAGGTGGTTCCGTTCCCATGTTCCATGGTGTTGGTATATTCTCCATCAAAATTATAGCTTCCCATATTTTCTCCACACTTGCATTCAGAGGTGGCATCTTGATTTCTTCCCATACTACCTTGTGACCTCCTTGTCCTCTATTATAATTTTGTCTTTGACCTCCATAAGTTTCTTGCGGTTGATCAAGTCTTTGAATATTATTATTTCCATCATGATTGTAGAAATTTATTTCTCTTTCATACTCCTCTTGATCTCGGCTTCCCATAGCCACCAGTTTCTGTTGATTGTTGCCCGTAACTTTTTCTTGTTGTACTTGCGAAGTGCTCGACACTGTGTTTACTAGTTTAGGTAATAAGCTTGCATTCGCTGCTTGTGAATTGGTGTTCGCAACTGGGTATGATTCCATTTCATTTTTCCTTTCCTCTAGAGCAATATACTCTTCCTGAAGTTCTCGCAGTTCAGTCATTGTGATTGCATTCTTGACTCTAAAAATTTGGATATACAATAGATTGGTTGCGAACATAGCATTGATAAATGATAAGATAAGATATCTCTTATCCACACGGCCAGACATTTCACTACACATAGTTCTCCATCTTTTAGTTAGGTGCTTCAAACTTTTGCCAATCCTTTGTTTTAATCCAAACACATCTTCAATACCAGGTCGCGAAGAATTGTTACTTATATATGCCCCCAAGAATGTGGTCCGCAAGTGATTGAAAGATGTTATTGTATTTTTTGGCATACCCTCGAACCATTTTAACGCCTCTCCTGTTAGACTGGATGCAAAATACTTGCATAATATGGCATCGTGATTTTCCCACTGCAGCATGCACCTCACGTAGGCTTTAATGTGTTGAATTTCACAAGTTGTTCCATCAAAAATGTTGGTTAATGCGGGCAAATTGCATTTCGGAGGTATTCCTCCTAGTTGTACTTCTCTTGTAAATGGAGTTTTCGCAGCTTCTTCTATAGCTTCATCTAATTGTCTTCTGCCTACTTCTCCTCTATTATTTAGCATTTCTCCCATTTCTTCCAATTCTTTTAAGATTTGTTCATTTACGCCTGAATTTTGATCCATTGGTCTTTTTAATTTCGCCTCCCTTCTTCTGCGTTCATGACTTTCTTCTCTCGCAAAATTTTGCATTTCTTCTCCATCATCCTTATCTCGTCTTCTCATGTGGTTCTCTTCCTCATCTCTATCTTGAATTTGTATATGACGATGTCTCTCATTTTCCCCTCCATGATTTTGTTCATTTCTTATCAATTCCATTCGTTGTCTTTCATCCCTCCTCTATATTCTATCATACTCTTCATTGAGATTACCGTTATTCTGGTTTTGTGTACGCCTTCTTTCTCGATTGTCATGATTGTTCTGGTGAATTGTCTCCTGAAGCTCTTGTTCTTCCATTTCCGCTTAAACGTTCTTGTTCAGCATAGTGTCTTTCAATTTCTTCTTCAATCGTCTGTTGATTTCTTTGAGTTTCTCTCTCATGTAAAATTCTCCTTCCTTCCTCTCGATTTCCTTCGCCATCTTGATTATTTTGTCCCTGACGCTGTCCATTCTCCTGATTTCTATCATTTTGCCTATCATCAAAAGTTTCATTTTGTGGAACGTAACGATCATCAGTCCTTTCTCTATCTTCGCGATGTTCTTCATTCGGATTTCGTATTTCTTGTCGAATATTATTTCCAACATTAATTGTGGATGAGTTTCGCCTCATCTCTCCTCTAGTCGATCTTGAATACGATCTTGTAGTACTTCTTGATCTTCTACTCTGTAGTCTCATATTTTACATCCTCAATTCGTGATTTTGCCTTGTTAGATTTGCACGCTCTTCTGTCTCAGATCTTCTTTTTTCATGCATTCTTCGTCTTAACATCTCTACTGCTCCAATTTCCTCATCTTCACGAATTACTCCTTCAAATATTTCTCGTCCTCCCTCCATTTGTCTATTATTTGTCGTTTGTCGTTCTTCTTCTTCATCTGCTGAATTTGATCGCCAAGTATGTATGCTCACTCTATCATAATCCATAGTTCTATTTTGTACCGGTGTTTGTTGAACTGGTTGTTGAATTTGATTTTCTCCATCATTTCTTATTCTAGTAGATTCTCCTGTTTCACTTCTCTCCCTTCCAGCAAATCTTTTACTTCTTCTTCTAGCGGTTGTTGGTTGTTCGGATATATTCCTCCTTCTAGCCATTTCTTCAATACTAATGAATTGTAAGAGATTCCGTAAAATTCTTCACCAGTTATTCTAATTTCTCATAAATCAGAATATTAATCTTCAACTTTTTCTAGGGTGATCTTCAATCTTCGTCCCTGTTTCTAGCGCCATTATGTAGTTGCAGGAAATCCTACACTACACCCCTCATAAGATTTCATTAACATTTAACTCATTTTTGGATTAACAATCTTAATTTTATTGATGAATCTTTGAACAATCTTACAAGAAAAGATAAAGGAATCAAGAATAACCACTGCTCTAGATTTTCTCTCTCCTATTTACTTGCTTCTCACTCAAAAAAGATCTCTCCCTCTTTTCTTTACAACTGAATGACTATTTATAGGGAAATACATAGTGGATGACAGCTAATCTGTCCTTTATTTTCGGATATGGTTTGCGACATTCTCGCAACCTTACAAATGTTAATCTCGCAAACTCCCTAATTTTCGCAGGACCATCACATTTTTCTCATGATTTAGCTGACGTCGTTTATTATGTCATTTCTGAAGTTGTTCTGCGACACTGTTGTGTTGTGTTGTTAATAATTTCGCTGAGGCATTATTGCTGCGAGATTCTGATCCTACAACGTCTACGTGCTTGCAATTAATGTACGATGAATCATTCTAGACGAAAGCATCTGTACTGGGAGAACCTTTTATCTTGTGTTTCAAATATAACTCACTGATTTGCAGCATGTGCAATTATAAATCAACCTAAGATAACTGCAGCCATTTTATCCACTTTTTCATGGTCAAATTTCCCAAGAGTAAATTTGAGATATTTGGCTATCCATTAATACAATCTTTGCAGTTTGCGGCAATCACCTGAGGTTTTACCTATCAAAAGAGAATCAGGGAGATGGCTTCTGCAAATCGTGATAGACTCTGGCACCCAATACGATTGAAGGAATCTCATAATCAAGCATATTTCCTAAAAGCTTCTCCAAGACCTTGGTCCAACTCCATATTCTCTGTCGGAGTCCCATTATGTGAGCTTCAAATAATGGAATCATTGTTTTTGACATCGGAAACATGTAACATTTTAGCCTACTTAAATAATAATGCCATCTGTAGGAGTCGAACCCACAACTACATGGTTAAAAACCACATGCTCTTCTATTTGAGCTAAGACAGCAGATACTATTTGCGATTTAAGTGGGATTTAACATGAAGTAATACAAAATAGATTGAGGATATAGTCGTGAACAATATTCATCTTTACACCCTACTTCAGACTTGTTGTGGCCATTTCTACACCTAACAATGATTGATTGAATAATCATTTTTAAGGGTCAATTCTACAAATACAAAGTATGTAATCCGGAATTGGTAAATAACTTCTACAGTTCTGCATCCGGAAAATAAGATGTAAACACTAGCTAAGACAAAGACCCTGGCACTTCTCCCTGATGAATTCCATTTAATACATCAATTAAGGAAAACATTTTCACAAATCTAATTGTTGTTTTACTTGATTTTCATCTAATAGCAAGTCAAAGAGTGGGATCATATTATCGAACTCATTACCTTTATGTGACAAAAATTTACAACCTGTCCATAAAGGATATTACACAGACAGTGGGCGAGAGCAAGAGATAATTGTAAAGTACCTCCCAGATCAGGAATAGGATTCGTAGAGTGTCTGGCAAGACATCAAGGTGGTGTTAATATGGATGGAGAAATAACTCAGTTCATAAAATAGACAGGGTGGTCGCTTTAAAGTACCTTTACAATTCATCTTAACCCCTACAAAATCCAAATAATGAAGAAAGAAAACTGTAAATAATCCAATTCAGACTGAAACAAAGATAATTGAAACTTAGAGATGTATAATTAAATGTTGAACAGCCCAATGCAGATCGAATGCACGTAAGTTATAAAAAGCGAAGTGAGTTTTTCTTCCCTTACTTCTTGAATTTGAACCCTGAGATTTAATTCAAACATAGAAAATAAATGAATACGGATTTCCAATTTAAAACAGTAAAATAAAATCTTGAGAATACTCCAAACTAAGCAGCTTTACCTTTCTATAATAACTCATTAATACCGAGCAATACCAATGTTTTCCTCCTTGTTAAATCCCCCTGAAATTAATCTTGATCTTCCCTTTTTACTCTGCAAATCTTCTTAATGATTTTCACTTCTTCGAGATTTTTATTAGAATGACAACTCGGAGACCCATCTCTCAAAACCCACGACTAAAATCATCAAAGTTACAAAATACACTTGCAACTCGTATAACCACAATCAAAATCATTGAATAACAAAATCCAAGATCAAAATCATTGAACTTACAAAACCCACAATCAGATTTTGATCCAACTGGAATAATGTATCAAAATATTTTACCTAATTGAAAATTCAACTAAATTTGCTTGAAAAAGACATAATAAGATAGATGTTATGCACCCGCGATTGATTGAATCAACAAACACGGTATGTAGGATGCTAATAAATCGAACGCCAATATTTTAGCAAATAAAATAGGGATTTTATTCCATGAATCAAACGCTACTGAATCGGACACCAAATTGATGAAGCTGAGAACCGAAAATCTTTTAGATCTTTTAGGAGATTGTTTAACATCAACCAAATTATACCGAGAAGTGTGTTGATTTTAACATAAACGTAGGAATGTAGGTTGTTGCACCTTGTCCAGTATACGGATGAATGCCTATTGGCTACGAAAATACTGTGTCAATATAATTGCATCAACAAATCTGATTAGACAAATAAATGCTTGATAAATTAAAAATTCTTTAGTCCTCAATTGTTTTTAAGTTTATAAAGTGACCAATGACCACAATATTTCATTTCCCAGCTTTCAGAATGTTCTGTAAAAAATTATTAATTATTATGTTTCATAGGCTTACTTTTCGTGCCGAGCAACTTGGCCAAAGCGAAAAAACGTAGCATCATAAATTTTGACAATGTCGTAAACGAATTCCTAAATATTAAATTCTTCATGGCAATCATCGGCCAAATGTAGTATTGATTTACTTGTCCATGCTTTTAGCTTATTGTTGTACAATTGGAAGACAAAGAAGTATCCACAGTTGATATGATAATGATAATATATTACTTAGAGAACTGATACACCAGTTTGAACCGTGGCTTAGTGCTCCCCTTTCTCATTTCAGTTGTAGCAAATCCTACAGCAGAAAAGTAAAATGTATAAAGAAACTGGATCAGTAATACATGACACACATTACTCCCTATGTTATTGAGAGACGAACGGGTACATATTTCTTATTGCACCTAAGATTCAGTAAAATATAGTAATATTTTACATTGATGCCATTAAAGAAATCAAACATATAGACTTCCTGAAAAACCTTCAATGGCATAAATGACATCACCTAATTGAACCCTTAAATTTGATCAAACATGGCATCTTTGTTCAGAAGATCCAGTGTACACATAGCTCACCAAATACAAAACCTATAATAGTCGGCTGAACCTGCTTGTTACCTGAAATTTTGAAATATAAAAGAAACAGATCACATCAGAAGTAAGTGGTAGAGGTATCTTATTGCTGGAGAAAGAGAAGTCCAGCAAAACTCAAGGGTGCATCCCTAACAATGTGTGCATTCTATGTACATGAACGTAAAATCTACTGAAATCCATGGGTACATCCCTAGCAATGTAGTATGCACAGACAAACTACATGTCTCTTTCATATGATTACTTGGAACAAAAAACTGCAATCAAAATATCATTAAGTAGAAACGTTAACTCAGTTTATTTAACATGTTCTCCGAAACGAATGTAATTAAGTAGATGCACATGGTGGTTAAATGATAATGTATTTGCAGCTACTGGAATAGTACACGCAAAAAACAGTGACGGATTTAACATGTTCTCCGAAATGAATGTAATTAAGTAGATGCACATGGCGGTTAAATGATAATGGATTTGCAGCTACTGGAATAGTACACGCAAAAAACAGTGACGGACAGTTACATGATGTGGGACTAAGATCTTCTCCCAAAAAACTTTAAAACTGGAAATGTGAAAATGCCGAGATGAATTGGCCATGCCAAGTACAATCCTAGAAAAGCCTATGTTCAAGCAAACTACAATGGGCTTCCATCCAGATCAAACAACCACCGCTAACTTTCAAAAAACACGTTCACCTACCAATTAGCAAGATAGAAATTTGGAAAGGAATCTATCAAGGATCAGCTAGCTAAAAAACGAACAGAAAAGACAAAATCAAAAGGTTTTAGTCCCAGTCTTACCAAAGAGAGCCGACTAGATGCAGTCGCGGAGAAAAGTGAAAGCCAATAGAGTAGATAATTCATTTATAACATAACTATCAACCAATAGAAGATTTTTAGGGAAATGGACACCACTAACAATACTTTCATGGTAAATTTGGCAGCTTTTCCTTGTCCCATTCTAAGCTCACATGCCACCCAATATAACTAAGTGAATCTATAACTGATTTAAATTTTTAGCCCTAGACTAACAAATAATCAATTCTCCATTATCATTGCTATTCCAAAAGATTAGTATGAAAACAACTAAGAAACTAAAGTTAAAGAACGTACAACTAAGAAGCATCAACTTGAGTTCCAACTATCTCTGATCGTATTTCAGTATATTTTTGAGTCTTTACCTGCAAAAGAGCATCCCATCATCAATTTTCTTTTACCTATTTATTCACGGAGATATCCATAGGTTTACTTGTCCAAACGACATCATCAGTACATAAAAATTGGATCCCCATAGACTGTGAATGACACAGGATGCTAATTTCTAAGAGATGAAGAAGTCAGTGATTTACTCACAATACATTTAAGAGGAGCAAAGAAAATTATCAACTCTATATATAAAAATATCACCAAAAAATTAAAATCATAATTTTCAAAACTGAAACAATCAAAACACAACAGAACAAAAGATGCTAAGCTTCAGATGTTGCCATGAAAGCAGAGGAAAGCAATCCAGTAATTAACCCTAGTCCCAGAAGACTCCAGCGACCACCCAAATTAATGTTACTGAATTTGTTCGAACAATTTAGAATTACTTAGGCTTGAGCAAAGTCAAACTTGTCTTTAGTTGCTTTTATTTTGACGTAGGCTCGACAGTGTACACCGAAGTACTGCAAATGAGCAGGGCATCAAGATAGAGGCATCGCCGTTTCAATTAAGCATTTCAATTATTCTTATTCGGTTCCATGTCTAAAAAAAATGTTTTAAGCAGTCAATATTTGGAAGAAATAAATTGCACCTTATTCATGGAGTTGTAGACCATAATTAATGGTGAAATTGGAGAGAGGTTTCCTTCAATATCCTACCTAATACATAGGAAAATACACGTACAAATGTGTCAACATGATAAGCGTGTCGCTAAGCAATCCAAACTACATTGGTCAACTTAAGTGTAGGTGTTACTTCCAACAATATACCAACAATGTAAGGCTAGGATGCAAATTATTTCCTGTTGGAGGTTCTTGGTTTGAGTAAGTTTTATTAGTTGTCTTTCGTGCTTACCGAGCCTACACCCTCTTACCCTATAGTACAGACTCTGCAAGATTCCTAAAAGATGTGTAAAAGAATATGATTTTCATTTCAAAAGAGAGTTGATGGGTCTGAGTTTTATATTTCTGTTTTTTTGCTCTTTTAATTTCCTTTACTCTGTATTATTATAAGAATATCGATAACTCAGACTCAGAAAAGCGAAAAACTCAAAGTTTCGCATCAATAATCCAGACTCGCTGCTAGTAGTTTACACCTAGACACGAAAGCAAAGTTTCAAGCATCTAACCTGTTAAATGACCAACTTCAAGTAACCTAAGAGCAAACATTTTCAATAAAATAGAAATTTGGGGGTCCAATCAGAGATAACAATGGCATGCTTTACAACAACCCAACCTGATCAAATTTTTCTAGTTTCAACAGACCTGAAGCTCCCATAATAACACAATTTTCTTCGGCAGTAACCACTTTCAAGGTATTAACTTCACCACTCACTGTATTGCAAAATCAAAAACAAACATGTGACAATTAATCGGTGATTTTGGATGTAACACAGTAAATTAAGATTCATATTTTGATGAATTAGAACATAACAGTAAATAATTTTTCAAAAAAGTAAAAACTGCACCTGTGAGAAAGATCAAATTTTCCAACTTGAATGAGTAATGAGGGGAATTCCAGAATTTTCGTGCTCCTTTTAACCATGGATTTGTCATTTAGCTTAATCTGACCACGGTCCAGAACTAATTGCAAAGGAAGTCGAAGGACAAAATCATGTCAAAAGAGCTCCAAAATTTTGTGAAGAACCATACAAAACCTTAGAATCAACAATTCGGAAAAGAAAAGGAAAAACAAAACAAAAAAAAATAACGGTTAGACTGTACCTGGAGTTTTCCTTTTTCCAAAATCACCTGAAGATATTGAGGACTCTGCGATCACTTGACCTAACGATCTTGTTCCTAACCACCACCGATTTTGTCAACAATCAACTTCATCAATAATTGAAACCCTAAATTTTATAGATGCATTACTCGATATCAATTTCGTTGATTAGAATGGGAAAACCCAAATTTTATCAATCAACCTACAACAATCAAAAAAAAAAAAGAAACTAACAGATTATAAATTCTAGGGTTTCCTCATCTCTACCTTCTTCTTCTTTTCCTCTCATCGCCTTTCCTCCTAAATTTCCTGTAGAGCACATCAAGGAAACTCAAATCTCAAAATTTTAGAGTTTCTTCGCGGGCGAAGAGAAGAATCGTAGTAGCAGAAGAAGAAGAAAAAAAAAAGGAGAAATAGGTTTCATGGAAGAGATAACAAACACACTTCTTTACGGTGACTCATCCGTATAATTACCGAAGTTTTCCCAGCCGTCGAAGTCAAAGCTCCATCCGGACGACAGGGACCGCGTGATGGGCCTCTCGGATCAATCCTGACCATCTAATGACTCTCAAATCTCAGAGTCAAACACCACCTTTTCTTATTACAGAGATTTTCATCCATCTAACGATGTCGCCTCGCCACACCAAATCAAAAATGCATCGCGACGGGGCGAGGCGAAACCGCGCGACATCAAATAAAAAATACATCGTAAAAATGCTTCGAAATGGGGTAAGGCAAAGCCGAGCCACACCAACCAAAAATCCTAAGTATGCTTTGGGATGCGGCGAGGTGAAGCCGAGCCACACCAAATCAAAAATCCTAAACGACAGGGCGAGGAGAAGCCGAGCCATACCAAATCCAAAATGCATTGCGACGGTGGAGGTGAAGCCCCAAAAGAATGATGGTGAATGGTTTTCGGGTCTGCCTGGTGTGTATCACGGGCACAAAATCTAGTTTAAATTGTAGATCTAAGGGAAATCCTTTGGTAGTATACAAATGAAGAAATTCTAAGGGAATGAGCAAACTCGGTTCGGTTTGTCACTACGGAAACATACACAAAGTGTCACAATGCATGACGCGATAAAAGTATGGTCGCTCGGCTTAAGTTGGGTGGCTGAGGATGACAAAAACAACACTACACGTTAGCGACCGAGCCGTGCGCGGTTAATGTTATGTCGACAATGACTATTTTCTCCTTTCATATAAAAATGCATACCATTCTCTTCTCTTAATCACACATTTCTAACTTCACTTAACCTTTTTTTTCCACCATAAATTCATGATATTAATTTTTCTGAAGAGAAAATGGAAATGGATATGGATACGGATATATACGAGGAAAAGTAAGATAAAGCGTAAAATAATATATTCAGGAATAATACCTAGGCCTTTATAGCTTGATGAAGCTCTCACAAGAAAATGAACGTGATGAGACCGATGTTTTTACCACGAGAAGTTGATGTATGATTATTTTGTTGAAGGATGTGTGTATTCTTGTGAAGATTTTCAGCGTTGATTATGCATGGAACTTACTTGATTCAAAGGATTATTGTTGAGCTTTTTATTTGACTATTAGTACGATATACGGCATGTAAGAAGATTCAGTCGTAAACAAATGATCGATGCAGCCCTGCGAATATTAAGTTATGGGTACCAGCATGTTATAGCATTGCTCGATTGAACCCACCAAGCGTTGGTATGGCAAGTTTGGTTGTCATCTTTTAGTTCCAAAACTTGAGTTGCTTGATTAGATTACTAGAGTCAACTTCGTTAGGTTAAACAAGGAAGTCTATAAATATTGAGACTCGTGTTACTCTGAAGAACTTGAATACGTATCGACATAATCTACCCCCCATCATCCTTCGGTTCGAGGTTAATAATACAAGACTTGACTTGTTTCCATTTCTATGTACGTTGCTTTCAAGTCGTTATATTGAAAACATAACATGCGAAGTTATATATATGAATCTCTAGTATTGGTGACTTGATCATTACATTATGATCAAAGTGTCAATGAAAAATATACAAGTTGTATTACAACTTTGGTATATTGAAATACGAAGTATAAATTTTATCTTTTGAACTTCGTATATGTGACATAACATTATGTATGTAATTATTTACTAGATTGTGGGATGAGCTTTGAGTTGATTATATGCGTAGAAAACTATGTTTAATTACATGAGTTTAAGGAAGTAGACTTGCGAAAATGCTTTGTGGTTGAAAGGAATCAAAGGGATTTTGTGGTCCGATCCTATTGGGTATCTCTAGCAAGACAGATCCCTAATTTGGGAATCACTTGCAGGACTGATCCCTCATAGCAGTTATATTTCCGGTTTCTCTATACACTTTAAAGTTTACATGGATTTCGGAATATGGGTTGTTATTTAGGAAAGTTTCACTATGTCGACGTTATGAGTATTTCAACATATGCTAAAATCTTATTCATTTATTTTTCAAAGATATTCCTTGATACTCAAGGTGATATCCCAAACCGGAATATTTGAGAATCTTTTATTAGGGTTTTCGAATTTATATGTCTTTACTTTCCTAGTAAGTAAAACATATTTGTAAAGAATATATTAGTAAAGTATACTTGTATGCTAGATAATATTGAGTTGTCATCATGATAGATTTCGGTATATTAGTTGGGTATTAGTTGGAATTAGACAAAAATCGAAACTTGGTATCTATCACATATCTTTTGATATTTTCCGTTATGGAAGTTTGTTGGTGTCCAAACTACCTTGGTCTATACATAGTGAAATTTGTTCTTCTTAAAACTTTTCCCGACACACGCACTTCATTTTGTAGTAGCGTGATAGCCGAATATTAATATTATTCGTAATACTATGTTGGAGAGGAGAGTAACCTAATTAGGCGAAATCTCTTACGCCCGCTCTTTAAATACTTATGTGGATCAAGAAGGGTATAAAAGTACCGTTGGTGGGAAACTAGAATCATATTTTCGTTTTAGTTTCCGATTATTGATTTGATTGACTAACTGTAGTTGAACCTTGATAATAACTAGTTAGCTTATTTTGTAATCCTTCTATTCTAATATACACTAGTACACAGAGACCCTTTTGCCACGCCAAATTGGCGTGTCCATAGGGGTTTTGTCACGCCACTTCGGTTTGGACTAGGCGTGACTTCTGCTTGCGTGGTTTTAGGTAACATGGCGTGGTTTTAGGTAGCTTATAGCCACGCCTTCCAAGCGTGTCTATTTCTGCATGAAATTCATTTAAGATGATGCAATATTGACCGTTAAATTATATGCATCCTTCATCGTCCACATGTAATGTTGTGAGCCGTTGATTGGATATCCTATAGACACGCCCCATATAGCGTGGCTATATGTGCTATTTAGCCACGCCAATTTACAATTACCTTGATCCACGTGGCCGTATTAGGAATCGTTGGATCTCATTTAAGATAATGCAATATTTACCGTTCAATTATATGCATCCTTCACCGTCCACATGTAACGTTGTGAGCCGTTCACTGATTTCCTATAGACACGCCCCAAAGAGCGTGGTTATATGTGATATTTAGCCACGCCAATTTACAATTACCTTGATCCACGTGGCCGTATTAGGAATCGTTGGATCTCATTTTAGATGATGCAATATTGACCGTTAAATTATATGCATCCTATGCCGTCCACATGTAACGTTGTGAGCCGTTCATTGAAGAACCTATAGACACGCCATATAGCGTGGCTATATGTGATATTTTTCCATGCCAATTTACAATTACCTTCATCCACGCGGATGTATTAGGTACCATTGGATCTCGTTTAAGATGATGCAATATTGACCGTTCAGATGTAACGTTGACCGTCCATATGTAACGTTGGGAGTCGTTCATCGGAGAACCTATAGACACGCCATATAGCGTGGCTTTATATGATATTTACCCACGCAAATTTATATCTGCTTAATGTGTCTTTATGTTATGTTTAGCCACGCCAATTAATCTCGAAGCGTGTATATTACGCGTGTGACGCCTCTAAGCCGTCCAGATATGGCGCATCTAAACCATCCACCTGGCACTATCCAAATTCTCTTATATACTTTATAAATTGTGGTTAAATCTGAAATTCATATATGCCAAAAATTCATAATATTATTAATAACACAGTAAAAAATGTTGAGCTTTGGTCTAACAGTTTGCAAAAAAAAATATTAAAGAGCATTTATCCAAAAATCATCAGTTTTTCTTCAACTTTTTTGATGGTGGTGTCTCTGCATGCAATGGATCAGGTTGTGACATTCTCGACGCGCCAAACCTTGTCTTCCTCTGTTGCCCATCTGAAAGTTGGTATGCCTTCTGCACAGTTGGTGCATATAACCTTCTCTGCGCCTTTTTAGTCTTCTGAGAAATCTTTTCAGAGGCTGCATGACTCCCCGAATGTGGATTGACTGCTAGGTGCTCCTCATTCAGTTTTTCACTGTCCAATTTCTTCTCAGAATCTAAAACTGGTTGTGGTTGCTCATGAGGTTTTCCATGCTGTGGAGTTTCCTGCAACAAGAGATTAAATGTATTATATATACATATATATATTCTAAATCCAAGGCGAATTCGTCTGTCATGTGAATTCTCAACAAGAGACAGACAAAAGTCATTTTTCCAACAATGTAATAAATCCAACTTCACTGAAGGCCGCGACATTTTTCACAGCTGACGCCCATAATAAAATCCGTAACCAAATATCAATTTTCAAATTTACACTGGCATTCATGTTCCATTTAGGTGTTAATATATTTCTATCTCGTACTTATTCTTTAATCAAACTGAATACACGATTTATGTAAAACTATTTATATACTTGATTAACAAAGCAAAAGAGCTAAGAAACTAACCTTGTCATCAGAGATGGAACAGTTATCTTTAGGCCATGCCACAAAACCATCTTTAGATTCCCCTAATAACTTAAACTCACCACTTGGTTCGGTTAACACAAACGATGGAACTATAACCTCCTGAATATTGACAGCATAACAGTTACTAGGAAGATCTTGTCCATGTATTTTCTGGTTAGGCACCATAGGTGAAATACTTCCTCTAGCAACGACGTTTCCCCTAGATCCATTCCAAAAGTCGTAGTTTGCTTTCTGCGGAGATACGACATATGAACATCATATAAAAAGAAGATGCTAGAATTAGCAATATAGATTTACGAAGAAAAAAAATCAAAAAAAACATACTCCATTAGATGTCTTATCCAGATGTTCTGCCGTAGATGTGCACGACTTCTCTAGAGATATTGAAGGATTTGGTTGGGAATTACTGGTAGAGTTCTGCATAAGATTAGGAGACTGCTTCTTAGATCCATCAGAAGGGTTGCTACGTGAAGGAGACTTCCGCAGAGAAGTAGTTGGTTGTGAATTACTGGTAGGGTTCTGCATAAGATTAAAAGAGTTATTAGTTACTTTTGAAAGTTACACATGTTTCTATTTTTCTAGGTTCTCTAATTTACACTTGGATCGGTGATTCATATAATTGATAGACTGGTTTATGTATATTCGACTTACAAATCAAACAAGCCAAGCAACTAACCTTCTTAGCAGGCTCGGTAAACTGAACACCATACTTTGGCCAAGGAATCGCTTTTCCCAAAGTTTTCCCTAATGTTTCCATACCAGCAAATCGTACGGTAGACAGAAATTCGGTTTTATTACTTCATCAATCAGGATTTTGTGGCAATCAACCTCCAACCCATCCTTTCCATGTAATTGTTGTTTTCCTGTTAACAGAAAAGCTCTACCTCTATCAAGGACGTTTGCCTTGGACAGCTCGTCAAAAAGGTTGCACCTTCTACCCTGCGGAAATATATGGCATATGAACATCTTCAAGCGAAAACTTCAAAACAAATTGAGATTTAAAATGCATGTAAAAATAAAACAGATACCGGAGAAACTGCTTTAGTTGTCGTGATCTCAGATTGGCTCCGACTAGGTGGATCTTTTGATGTCACATCCAGAGTATGTTTCCCCGAATTTTGTTGACTTACCTGCAGAAGTAGAGTAATATTCCATATTCGGGTGAAAAATATTCCAAATTCCACCGTGAATGCGAAGACACGGATGAATAGGTAACAAATATACAAGGTTCTCCAAAATACACCCTAGCATCTGTGATTCATATAGTAGTTGATAGCATATTTCAGACTCATATGGTCTTAAGATCATGTAACTGGTTTAAAACACATACCTTCGGAACTTTTTCAGATATTGCGATACGAGATTGGCTTCCGTTGAGTAGATCCGGTGATTTCACGACCTCAGAATGTTTTGGTTGACTTACCTGCATCGAAAAATTGAAATGAAAGGTGTACCTTGTTTTTGCAGTGAAACCAATTAAGAAAAATGCACAACTGACTCACAATCAAATAACTAACCACATATCTCGTTCTATAAGGTTCTCTAAAATATACACTAACGTCCGTGATTCATATAGTTGATAACATATTCGTCTCTTATATCAAACAAGATATATATATAAAACTGGTTTGTGTAAAAACATATCCAATGAGTTAATAACGCAAACAAGCATAGGAACCAACCTTTTGATCCAAGATGGTTTGATTTGATGGCCAACAAATTTCAGCATCACCAACATCTTTCAAAGTTTTTATCCCAGAAGATGTGACAAATGGTAATTTGATGGTTTCATTTAGTACTTCACAACAATGACGCTATAGCATGTAACCTCACCCGTCATTCCTGACTTCATTTTATAAGATACCTTCTTTGAAGAGTAAGCTCTACCAATGGAAACAATGTTGTCCTTTTCTCCAAACCAAAGTTTGCATCATGTGCCCTGCAGAAACACAAGGCGCATGAGAGATAGTAAATGGAAGATTCAAAATTTAAACGCGTTGGAAAACCATACATCAATGGTAACTTTTTCAGATGGCATATTCTGAGATTCCCCAGTGGATGAAGGAGACGAAGACTTCTTTTTGATACTAAAGACGGATGGGATTCGGTAGAAACAGTCGGCGTTTTAGTACAAGGAGAGACCCGCTTCGCCAAAATTGGTAGAGCTTTCAAATGACTTCTGCGGACCGGATTTCCCATGTTTTTTTTGAAGTTGCTTAACTGATTCTGGACCTATGTTATTATTAGATCGATTGGAGGCGTTGATAGGTCCTGCATCCTGTGACTGTAGTTGAACACATTGTTTGAAAAAATCAGATACTGTCTGCCAATTTTTTCAAAAAATTACACAATCTAATAAAACTTCGGTTCACTTACCTCTCCTCCAGACTTGCTGTTACTGTTGCCCACAATTTTCGCAATGTCGACTCCTTGAGATAACAAGTTATCTATCAATCTCTGATACGCATTTTTAGTAGACTCTAATTCTTTCTCCTTAGATTTCAGCTTTTCATGCAGTTCATCGTTCTCTTTCGAGTGTCTTGGTTTTCTTCCATTTGGAAAGTAAAGGGTTGCCGTCACTCCAAAGCCAGCCCCCTTGACACGTCCACCCTTATCCGGGACGATCGCAACTGTTAGGGCATCCTCGTTATGACCAACCATTAGAGTTCCCTCTCGAATCATCTTTCGCTTCTTTTCCTATTCAAATAATGTGTTAAATTCTGATTTAAAACTTGCGCAATTATTGTGCACTTACTTTGGTTAAAAATATGAGGACTGTAAAGTTTCTGTTTTCTCACAACTGCAGATGTCTTCTTCCTGACAAACTCGTCTGGAACAATTCCGTCTTTGTTTTCGCGTGCTCTTGCCCACATGAAGCACCGGTCTTCAAGATATTCTTCTGCAACATTTCCACTTTGGACCTAGTAGTTACCAGAAACAAGTAAGGATTTACATCCGCACAAATATTAACTGTGTAAAACAGAAAACCTATTCCAAAGCGTCTAATATGACAAAATTACAGATTGGTGTAAGAGGACACATCCCTATACCGTTTTAAGTTTCTGCATATATGAGACACGCAACATGACATACAAAACAGAAGTATCTGATATGGCCGGTTTTACTGTGTAGTGTATAATAAATAAGACAACAGACTTACTAATTTTAGTTTTAATCCCAAGTATCATCCTCGTCCCGTCCGATGTGGGAACTTGGATTGTGATATTGCCTTTTTTCCCCTCTCTGAATTTTTCTTGCAAAAGAAATAAAAATAATTTCATTAGTATGCTGGGATAGACAATAAGAACGAAACACAAAATCAAAAAAAGCAATGTGTATTCCATACCTTAAATATAGCCGATTTTAGTACATGATTAAGGTAATTGTCCCAGTTCTCTTGGTCCATTACCGTTTCGTACTTTTTGGGGAAAGTTCTTAGTTTGTGCGGCATTTCTAGGAAGGGTTTTACATGATTGTTGTACAATTTCCTTCTGAAGTACGGCAGCTGAACAGGTAGACGCTTCATGACCACTCACTTCAGCTCATGGGGCACCTCATAATGAAGCTGCAATAACATCTAATGTATGTTAATCACAGACTCACAGTTAGACAACAAAAAAGACGAATTGGTAACCGCATATCCATACCAGAATTTTCTCCCACATATTTTCTTTTGTTGTTGAAGGGACTTCCTTCCAACATAAATGTTTTATGCCAACCATATCACGGACCAAATAGCCTAGGTAACTACTGAATTCAATTCTATGGTTACCAATAGGCCGGAACATTTTTTCAAATTCAATATCCCTTCTTTTGGCATCTTTTATCGAGAAGTCTCTATGCATCTTCAATATTCTTGTCATTCCCCTCTCTTTTATGATCACTTCTGTAGAGTCTTCTTGTTGTGGCTGCTTTTCTGCTTCTGGAGCATTTTCCAATTCTTTTTCTTCTAACACCTCCAAATCATCATTTTCAGAATCTTATGACTCTGGAAATAACCGAGGCAACATACAAAACCATGTGATGTTTAAGTAGAAACAAGTAAGTACAAGGTTTCGCATATTACCCGTTAAGTCTTCAAATCTAGCAGTGTGGAGCATATCTCCACCATCATCGTCATCTGATTATACAATGTCATCATGACTCTCATCTAAATCCATCGTTTCTTCATCAAAATCCCCCTCAATATATGATTCCCTCCATTGGTGGTAATCATCATCTTCCGTCATGACAAAAGTTGTGTAGGTACGTGCATCTCAGTTAGGAATTTGAACTTATTTTGGAAAATATTAGCTAAACCTAACAGGATAGGCAACATGTGTTACACCTATTTTCTATTTTATGAAAAGAAAACAAACATGAACTCAGTGGTGCATGTAACTTGAGGCTAAAACATCACTGCAACACACAAAATCTCCTCATGATTATTGTGTTATCCACAAAGCGAAAGGTACCGGTTAAACGGTCTTATATAAATTTTTGTTACAAAAGCCAAGAGCACTAAAGCACCAGATAATGATTATCCATTTTTAGCTTGAAGATATAGTCAAATTGCCCAACCAGCAACATAGTATTATTAAAAGTGTCAACTTAAAATACAGACGTTACAGGCTCGCCAAGTAACAGAGAATCAAATGATTAAATCTTGAGAAGCCTTATATATAAATATGATTGACACAACATCGTCGATCAAAGTAGAGTTATTAACTCTCAATCAAAATCCAACCCAAACAATAACAAAAACCCTAGAAAAAAATTAGCATCGTTAAGTTTTTTATTTTATTTTTATTTTGTAAAACCTAACTAACTAGTAAAGCCTAACTAAGTAACATGAAAGAAAGATCCTTACCTAAATCTTATAATAGTTCATGCATGTAACTTAAGCCTAAAATATTATTGTTGTAACAAAATGAAATTACATCTCATCGTACAACCCGTGATTGTCATTTACTTGTTCTTTGATACAGCCGAATAAAAACCCTAATCATGCTTTAACAAGTAAACCTATAAGATCTAACATCTAATTCCATGAGATCAAACAAAAAATCTAACATAAATTTAATATTCATTTGATAATGGGTTGTAGAAATATTACCAGCAACAAAGATCGAGTTTAAAGAGGTAGATTCCTTGTAAAAATTAGAGATAGTAATAGAATAAAAACCCTACTCATGCTTTAACTAGTAAACCTATAAGAAATAGAATAAAAACCCTAATCATTCTTTAACTAGTAAACCTATAATATCTAACATCTGATTCCATGAGATCGAACAAAAAATCTAACATCGATTTAATATTCATTCGATAATGGGTTGTAGAAATAATACCAACAACAAAGATCGAGTCTGAAGAGGTAGGTTCCTTGTAAAGATTAGAGACGATATTAGTAGAATTATGATTTCATAGAGAGAATGAATCGAGTAATAAAAACTGAAAAAGTAGATCGAACTCATCTTTCTTTTTCTTTTTGGAATTTAACCAAACCATCAGGCGGGAATTGATTTTCCTTTTGAAATCATCCCGCCCAGTAAAATCCATTTTCATCACCCGCCAAACAAAATATTTTTGAGTGTTTTTCTTTTTTTATTTCCAAATTTTTGATGTGTAACCAATATGGTTAGTTTCCTTATTTTATGAGAGAATATATCGTAGACAGTTATGATAAAATTGTTTCCAAAAATTTTCGAAATTTTGTTTCCTATATCTAACCAACTCAAGAAGAGGCTATACAAAAAAATACTTTCCTATTTGGAATAATATTTACTTTAATAATTTTAAGCTGGATTGTCTCCTGTATTATTCTTGGTTTAGGGAGGAAACATATGAATTATTAGTGGCACCTATGTAGGAAACGTATTATTCTAATCATACAGTAAGCTAATAAAGATAAATAAACTAAACCCATCCATTTCCATGTTCATCATTTCCAGAAAACATAAAGTTCAACGTGAATCATTCATCACATAAATGTCAACCTATCTATCAGCGTAAAAAACCTCCATCTAGTGCAGTACTTAAAAAATAAATAAAACCACCAGTGAAAACAAAATGGTCATCAAAAATCCTGTTTAAAAAGCAAAGAACTTGTTAGATGAGTTTGGTTCTTTGTCAGATTAGTCTGGTTCCTCATTCTCATCCAATTCCACATTAACATCGTCGTATAGCAGTACTTTACTTTCAATAGCACTTTACTTGTTCAAACTCGTATTTTTGTTAAAAGTATTGGCAAGGAGATAATAAGATCAGACCTAAAGTGATAAATTGATTCTTATTGTTTACAGGGGGGAAAACTGTATTTTTCTACATTTCCTCCATTCTTTCAGCTAATTATATTTATTTTTCCAAAAGAATGCACACCTCATAAATAAATAAATTTGCAAGAGTATATTTCATTCTGTAAACTCTATGAACTTGTAAATAATTATCTGATTTATTTCATGATTCCAATACCTAAATAATGACAAAATAAAGAATTCATAAACATCACCTTCTTCTAAATGACAAAATTAGCAAACGAAACAAGAAACGAAAACAACTTTCAAAGCGTCCACAAAATGAAATCGATAAATCAAACCATATCATCAAAAAAAAAAAAAATCAAATGAACCATCCCCCATCTTCAAACAATTCTTCTTGCAATGCTGAGGTGAACCTGATCACTCCATCCAGCAGGCTTGGGCGCCTTGTCATCCTCAGATTTGTCATTTTCTGCTTCATCAGACTCCACATGCTTGTTAAGATCATGCTTGTTAACTTTTGGATTATCTGCCATATACGGAAATTCGGGACGATCTTCATCAATAATTTCAATAATAGAAGCAGGAGCATCACCATTTACAGTAGGAACATCAGCATAAGCAGGAACATCAGCATCCTCAACGCTACTGATTACAACGTCCAGAGGAACACCATGAATAACATCAGCATAAATAGGAACATCATCATTGTCAACACTACTGACAACAGAACTAATTACAACGTCGAGAGGAACACCAGGAACAGTAGTTATTCCGTCCACAGTAATGATAATCCTCAATTTACGAGGACCAACCATCAGTCGAGGTCATTTTTAGATCCTCTCTTCAGTTTCATCTCTACAGTCCCTCTTAGCAGAACTCATTTTTTCCTCTTAATACTCTATGTTAATTTTTTCTATGCTTGGTGTAATTTATATATATTTCTAAGGAAACCCTAATTTCTTAGGTTTTCCATCATTATCTTAAATCACCTATTCTTTGGTATTTACATCGAATATTCTATCAATATAAGGAGATATGGAATGAATATTTTCATGTTTATCTAATTTCCTTTTTAATCTAATATACATAACGAACATAAAAAACTAAAATAAATTATGATCTCATGAGATATATGGAATGAATATTTTCATATTTATCTAATTTCCTTTTTAATTTAATTACCTGGGTCGGTTGGGGTGGCCCGG